>NC_043011.1:9190311-9210311 GCF_006345805.1 Octopus sinensis | reverse complement strand
ATATATCAGAAAAAAATTAGAGATGTGTGCGTATGTGTGTGTGTGTGTGTGTGTGTGTATGAACAATTACAGATGTCACAAAAGCGTCCTCAGAATTAGTGATCACACTTGAGTGGGAGTTAATTCCGGGGAGAAGCGAGACGTGTTTTGATGAGCATAGGAATAATGGAAAATAGAGATAAACGCTCAAGATGTTATATATATATATATATATATTATATATAATATATATATATAATATATATATATATTATAATATATATATATATAGGAATAATGGAAAATAGAGATAAACGCTCAAGATGTTATATATATATATATATATATATATATTAATATATATATTATATATATATATATATATATATTATATTATATATATATATATAGTATATATATATATATATATATATATATATATATATATATATATTATATATATATATATATATATATATATATATATATATATATATATATATATATATTATAATATATATATATATATATATAAACCAAACTATATTTAAAGAACACTTCAGCGAAAAAACTCCGGGCATGTTTTGGTCACCAAAGAGAAGATAAACTGTTTCTACTTCAAAATTTAATAAATTTTTTATTAATATTTGATAGATGAAATTCATCATCGAAACCGGTAATATTTCATAATTTCTTTTTATAATTTTTTAAATCATTTCATTAAATTCTTTCTAAATTGAAATGTCTCAGATTTACTTCTGTGCTGCTTCCACCACCTCCATCTTTTACATATACATATGTGTATATATATATATATATATATATATATATATATATATAATATATATATATATATATATATATATATATATATATATATATATATATATATATATAATATATATATATATATTGGAATTAGAATTCTTGTATGTTTTTTAAGATGTTATTCCCATGCCTTGATCAGACATGGATATTTTCTTGTTGAGAATATGAATTTTGTATTTTCAAATTTGAACTTTTCCCGTTTCCCTCTTCCGAGGAAATATGCATTCCAACGCATGAATTTTATTTGTTCTTCCTTGATGAAATTCTTTACATATAAGCCTTTCTCGAAGAAATCGTTTTGCGTGTGCGTGGGGGAGAGGACTGATTTGTTATAATAAAAGTCAATAAGTAACTGACTAACGCATTATATCCGGATCTAAATGGCTGTTAATGTTACGCTAGTTAGGATGTCTTCACTATCAAAAAAGGTGCACTATTTCTTTCTTACAGAGATTTACCCTTTCACGTTGGTCACCATTAATTAAAGGTGGTAAACACAAGATTTAATGAAGAGAGAGCTCTGTGGTTTATTTCCGTGATGTATCTCAACTATGCATTCCTATTTAAAACGATTGTTTTGGATAATACTTTCTACTATTGGTACAAGTCCGCAAATATTGGTGAAGGGGGCTAATCGATTACATCGACCCCGCTACTTGACTGCTACTTATTTTATCGATCCCGAGACGGGGACAAGCAAAATCAATCTAAACACAGCTAAGATGCCCCTAAAACAGAAAACACAACTGTGGAGACTAAACTCTATTCTGATGTTCTTTAGAGACCTAAAACACACAATGTGTTCTATGAGAGATGACTTCGATGTGTTGAGCTATTTCCCGAATAAAACCAACAGAGACTCTTATATTGCTTCAGTTCATGAAATTTCAGTTATTTCTGGCTAGAAGAAAAAAATTCTAATATAATTCCATCTTCAGAATAATTATTTTGAATTTAATGACCATCAATAGGAATAAAAGTTACCGTAGCTTACGCCAATTTAATCATGGCACTTAGTCGTCCAAATATAGAAGTCCAAGCCCCAATCAACTTCATCAAGTCTGAACTTTGACTACTATCATAAATACTAGAAGGTGGCGAGCTGACCGAATCCATAGTACGCCGGACAAAATACTTGGCGGCATTTGGTCGATCCTTACGTTCTGATTTCGAATTCTGCCAAGGTCGACTTTGCTTTTCATCCTTTCGGGATCGAACACGGGATCGATATAATAGAGTAGCTCCTACCTCCCAAATTGCTGGCCTTATGTCAAAATTTGAAACCAATTTTATAAATAAAAATATTTAGTTTAGAATAGAATATAGTAAAAATAAGTTTTGCGTTTTTAAGGAAATTGGAACCATTGAAAGAGTTATTGACATCAAAACTAACAGAGTTCTATATTTACGAGATGAGGAATTATGTACATTATTTACATTATTTACATTTGATGGATATTTGTCTTCATCTTGTTTGTTGTTAACACGTTTCGGTTGATGCACTCTCCAGCCTTCATCAGGTGTCTTGGGGAAATTTCGAACCTGGGTTCTCATTCCAAAGGTATTTTCTGATGTTGTTGTTATTATTATTATTATTATTATTATTATTATTATTATTATTATTATTATTATTATTATTATTATTATTATTATTCAGTAGTTTTATTTTTATAGCGTGCTTTCACTTCACTACCGAGCGCAGCTCTGTATGCCTTGGGTATGTGCTGTGATTTGATGTGATGCTCTGATGGTTATTGTATGGAAAGTGTTCTGCGTAGGATGTGTGCAGTGCCTAGTAGTGCATTATTATTATTATTATTATTATTATTAGTATTATTATTATTATATATTATTATTATTATTATTATTATTATATTATTATTATTATTATTATTATTTATTATTATTATTATTATTATATTATTATTATTATTATTATTATTATTATTATTATTCAGTAGTTTTATTTTTATAGCGTGCTTTCACTTCACTACCGAGCGCAGCTCTGTATGCCTTGGGTATGTGCTGTGATTTGTTGTGATGCTCTGATGGTCATTGTATGGAAAGTGTTCTGCGTAGGATGTGTGCAGTGCCTAGTAGTGCATTATTATTATTATTATTATTATTATTATTATTATTATTATTATTATTATTATTATTATTATTATTATTATTATTCAGGTCACTGCCTAGAATCGACCTCGGAATCTTGGGGTTAGTGAATGACAAATATCCGTCAAATGTAAATAATGTAAATAATGTAAATAATGATCAAAACTAACATCTCCTGCAGATCAGAAGACCCCAAACAGAATCTGTTTTTACTACTTGCCATCCAAAGAATAAAAAGAACAAAAATACCATTTGGAAAGAAGTGTCTGCACAATTGTATGTCTTTTTTAAAAACTCGGGATTAAAAGACTACAAAAATTAAAGAAAATCAATGAAAAATATTTTAAAAATCTAACAACATTACTGTATAACTGAATAAAGTTGTCGATATTCAGGAACTGCGAAGAATAAAGACAGTTCTGGTAACGTCGGTGCTTTACGTTATTTATCAGCACAGACCTCAAGAAATGCAGAAGTATTCTTCGTTTATCAGAATATGTCATTACTGAGAAAAAATTAAGCAAATGGAAAAGAGACTCGGAACGAAGGTTGTGGTCAATGAAGAGAGTAGACGTAATACCAACAGTAACTGATGCACTTGGAAGTATCAGCACTCAGCTACCAACATGGCTGAAAGAGACTGGTGCAAGTGTAAAGGTAGAACAACTACAAAGATCAGCATTACTCGGAACTGCAAGAATTCTCCACAGGGTTCTTGAAGCATCACCAGTAACACAAGTGTCACCTTAGTCTGCTGGCTGTGGACAGCTGACACTTTCCATCATACCCGGCAAAATAAGCTGAGTCTTTATATGATAATAATAATAATAATAATAATAATAATAATAATAATAATAATAATAATAATAATCCAGGGTGACTCACTATCACCACTCCTCTTTTGTCTAGCCTTAATACCTCTCTCGAAATTGTTCAATGATGCACAATACGGTTATAAAATGTTTGATAAAAATATAAATCATCTCATTTACATGGATGATTTAAAGCTCTTTGCAAAAAATTACCAACAACTCAAGGGCTTACTAGCGATTGTCAAACAATTCAGCGATGACATCCGAATGCAATTTGGCCTCAATAAATGTGCAAAAGCTACCTTTATCAAAGGAAAAATGACATGAAACATCTAACGTTAACCTTGACCAGCAGAATGTCATAAAAGAGTTAGACCCAGCGGAAAGCTACAAGTACCTAGGGGTAATTGAAGGGGACGGAATAAGGCATTCAGTGATGAAGGAAAGGATCAGGAGAGAATGTTATCGCAGAGTAAGAGCAATACTTAAGACAGAGCTGAATGCAAGAAACAGAATCGAAGAGATCAATGCATTAGCCATACCAGTCGTGACTTACAGTTTCAATATCGTTAACTGGTCAATTACTGAAATATGTAATCTTGACAGAAAAATATGAAAACTGTTGACAATGCATAGAATGCACCACCCTAAGGCAGATACAGAACGACTTTATCTGCCAAGAAAAGAGGGAGGCCGTGGACTTTTACAACTAGCAATAACAATGAAGATTGCTACAATTGGCCTAGACATCTACCTGAAAATCTCTGAGGACTGGATGTTAAAACTTGTCTCAAAACATGAAAACAAGAAAGCAACCATACTCAGTAACAAAACAGGCAAAGGAATATCTAAGTGAATTCCGACTACAACAAATTTCGGAATTAGAAATAGACATACAAGAAACAGGCACAGAAAAAGCTAAGTGCATGAAAACCCGTGCTAAATCTGCGGCCTTAGATATTCTGAATGATAAATGGCAAGAAAAACCTCTCAATGGCAAATACCCAAAGAGAGCGAATAATGCAGATGTTGACAAAGCCCTGACACATCAATGGCTAATGGCCTCTGGCTTAAAATCTGAAACAGAGGGGTTTATCATAGCAGCTCAAGATCAATGTCTACCTATAAGGAACTACCAGGCCAACATATTAAAGAACGGCAGCTTCCCAACATGTCGTGTATTTCAACAACAAAATGAAGCCATTGATCATGTTGTCTCCAAGTGCAGTCTTCTTGCGCCTACAGAGTATCTCAACAGGCATGATAGAGCTGCACAATATATTCCCTGAGTAATTTGCAAAAACCTGGACTTGCCCCATGATAAAAACTGGTGGGAACACAAACCCCCTCCAGTGCTTGAAAATGATCACATCTCACTCCTCTGGAACTTCACCATTCAAAATGACAGAAAGATAGACGCGAAGAGGCCAGACATCATATTGAAAGACTTCAGACAAAGAACATGCCTCCTCATTGATATGACTGTCCCAATCGATATAAACGTATCTGTCAAGACCTACCAAAAACTGAGCAAGTATAAAGACCTTGAGATAGAAATCAGCAAAATGTGGAACCTGAAGACTAAAACAATACCTGTTGTCATAGGTACCCTGGGAATGATAGCAAAAGGGGCTGATTGCTACATAGCTCAGATACCAGGAAAATCCAAAATGGTAGAAAGTAAAAAGATAGTGCTCATGGGAACTGCCCATATCCTACGCAAAATACTTTCTATGTAATCTCAAATTTTAAAACAAACATCATTTTCTTATGATTTCTTAAACATTCTCTAGAACAACACTAAGTACTAAACCAAATATATGGCACCCTAGGCATAACAATAACATGAACTTCCAACTTGTTGTCTCTTGAGGTCTCTGGGTGAGACTTGGAGTCAACTTACTCTTTTACTTGTTTCAGTCATTTGACTGCGGCCATGCTGGAGCACCGCTTTTAATCGAGCAACTCGACCCGGTACTTATTCTTTTGTAAGCCCAGTACTTATTCTATCGGTCTCTTTTGCCGAAACGCTAAGTAACGGGGACATAAACACACCACCATCCGTTGTCAAGCAATGCTAGGGGGACAAACACAGACACACAAGCACACACACGCACATATATATATACATATATACGACGGGCTTCTTTCAGTTTCCGTCTACCAAATCCACTCACAAGGCTTTGGTCGGCCCGATGCTATAGTAGAAGACACCTGCCCAAGGTGCCACGCAGTGGGACTGAACCCGGAACCATGTGGTTGGTAAACAAACTACTTACCACACAGCCACTCCTGCGCCAGTACAAATGTAAAGCGAAAGTCAAACATAAAATGATAATAATAATAATAATAATAAATAATAATAATAATAATAATAATAATAATAATAATAATAATAATAATAATAATAATGATGATGATGATGATGATGATGATGATGATAAAATGCACCACATCTGCTATTTCGTTGATGTTGCGTGTCCCTTTGACCTACGAATAGTCAACGATGGAAAGTTGAGATGTGAAGTTGACTTTGGTGAGATTTAAACTCAGAACAAATGTCTTATGTCCGAAACTGAACGATTTTGCCAATACATCGCCTTAGTACTGGAGTATATCGGAGAAGAAAAATGAAAATTGGTAAACTTCGAAGTCCTTTGTAATATTTGTTACAAACACTCACTTGTTCTATCTTTCAAAAATGTTGTCAACCAATGATTGGATATTTGAAATCAATGACGTTATGCAATTTAAAGTAAAAATCATATAGCCCTCCTCTCTGATGTCAGCCCAGTACCTTATCATCTAAGGTGGCCACGGTTCTCAAATCTATAGAAACAAAATTTACTGATGTATCATTTCTATCCATCCATCCATATTTTCCCTCCAATATTTGTGGCTGAGTCGTTGAGGGTAGAGTCCTCAGGCACCCCCTCCATCGGGTCGTGTCAGTAGCAAACGCCATCACACTTCCTGACTGCATTCCGAAGCCTGACCATCTGAGACTATGGAGCCCTGGATCCAACCATCTCGTTCTCGGTCAGCTGCCAGATGGCTTAGCTTGAAGAATCTTGCGATTCTTTCCTACAACGTTATTATACTCTTGTGTCAGTAGTAATGCTGTTGGGACCTCTCAACGCAGAGAAGCAGCAGCTGAATCTGGAGAGACATTTTGTTCTCCGAGCTGCTCATCCTGTTGAGTAATGTTACTGCAGAGACCCCCCCCCCCCGCAGGAACGCTGTTTTGGCCACTAGCATTCACGATACAATCTAATATAATCAGAGAACGAAAATGGAAACACGAAGTTGACCCCTTCTAAGACAAATGTGTTATCATTATGGATTGCTCTTTAAAACCTTTAGAATTATATTACATTGCTGTCTATTGTTGCTGTTGTTCCTCAAGTCTTCCTTGATATGATCTGTTCCAACCGTGTCCATCTCTTTTATATTGATTTTTACATCATCTAATGTTTAGTTCTTTAAGACATTAAGTGGGAGGTATGATTTATGGAAGATTTAGCTGCTATTTCTAGCTGGTCCACTGACTGCATGAATCCCCGAGGTAGTCTGTTAGGTGTCTAACAGAAGAGAGAGAGAGAGAGAGAGAGAGAGAGAGAGAGAGAGAGAGAGAGAGAGATGGGACAGAATTACATCTGTTAGTTATTTTCCAATAAAACGAAAATAATTCGGTAAATTATTTTAAAAAGTTAAAGATCAAGTGAAATCTGTTAAGTCTCCAACTTGAATACTGATCTCATTTTGCGGCTTTTGATGTTGTGGGGATGTTATCGAAAAAGTAAGTGAAGTGAAATTAAACCAGTGCATGTCTTCATTATTCTTGGCATACTGGAGGCGGCAAATTGGTAGAATCGTTAGAACGCTGGACAAAATGCTTAGAGATATTTCGTCCATCTTTACGTTCTAAGTTCAAATTCCACCGAGATCGACTTTGCCTTTCCTCTTTTCGAGGATGATTAAAAACAGGACTCATCTGGGACTATGTAATCGACTAGCACCCTTCTCAAAAACGTCTGACTTCGTGCCTATAATGGAGAGAATTATTGGTAGAATGACTATCCCGAGATGCCACAAAATCTACTTCAACGCAGGAGTTCACATCAGGAATCTGGCCAAGCAAATACAAAAGGAAACATTAATGGTTCCTTCTGAATGAAACAGGAACCATAGATCAATGGGTGGGGCGAACACTATGCAATCGTGTGCTACGTTGGCTCGCAGTAAAACCATCAGACTCCAATGGTTAAAAACAAGCACATTATATACAAGAGCTATGAAACCAATAATAACAACGATAGCAATTATAGCAACAACAATAATAATACCAAATGGCAGCACCAAGTGCAGAAAATAGATAGTTCACTACTCACCATTGCAGAAAGAGGTGTCCCGCCGTTTGTTACGATAATTTTCCCATAAAGGTGGATAATTCATCCCAGAGGCAAAGATTCTATTCCCTTTGCTTAGACGTGAAACATGGATGAAGGCAGAGAGAGAGAGATAGAGAGAGAGAGGGAGAGAGAGAGAAATTGTTAAGTTGTAAACATATTGATTTGGAATATCGAACTAACTTTTAACTTACATATTTCTCTTACATCGAATTTATTTTCGGATTTGGTTTGCTGTTTTGCAAACCAATTCCGAAATTTGGTTTGCAATTGTTGTTGTTGTTATTATTATTATTATTATTATTATTATTATTATTATTATTATTATTATCATTGTCATTTACTTTTAATCTGCATGTTTGATGCAATCACTTGCCGGGGCACACCCAGCGCCCTAGGGCAAGTGAAGGTTAAGAGTTGTTGAAATATAGCTGAAAGCTTGGGGAGGGGAAGTAGAGATATATCTCCATGTAATGCAAACACAGACATTTACATTGATAGGGTTTTTCTAAGGATGTGGGCAGTACTTGTTAGTACAATCTTTTGGATTTCCTTGAGACATGGTTTTCCAGGGATATTGTCTAGGTGTTTCTGACATCCCTTTTTTATCATACCTAGGGCACCTACAATAACAGGAACAGTTTTTGTTTTAAGATTCCACATCCTCTGTATTTCGATTTCCAGGTCCTTATATTTACTAAGTTTGTCAAATTCCTTGACAGATACATTTTTATCAGTGGGGACGCTTACTTCTATTAGTCTGCAGGTATTTTCTTCCCTGTCTTTAACAATTATGTCTGGTCGATTAGCCTTGATCGTTCTGTCAGTGTTGACTGGAAAATCCCAGAGGATGGTGACATCTTTACCTTCAACAACTGGCTGAGGATGGTGTATTATTATTATTTATTATTATTATTATTATTATTATTATTATTATTATTATTATTATTATTATTATTATTCGCTGCTGTGTTTGTCAGATGTGTTTCCCAGTCGCTCTTTGAAGCGAAGGATTTCTGCTTAGTATAACTGCATTGAATTGTGCTTTTTTTCACTATTTTTTCGCGCAGAGTCTCGGTGAGTTTAGAAGTTCTACATATTACCTAGCTTAGACCAAAACGAAACTAAAAAAAAAAAAGAAAGAGAAAACATAAAAAAGATTGTTTTCTATTAACAAATTATATTCCGCATTCCCTAATCTTGAAAAAATGGCTACTAAAATTGCCAGTCGTGATCCCCGAAAGAAAAGAATTCAAAACCATAACTATCATACACGGGACACTCCGTTGTCGTTATTTGATTGCTGTTATTCTGTGTGTGTCTGTGTGTAAAGATCAGTTGTGTTTTGCAGGGTTGCTTCATTTTCACCGTTAACTTCGAAATGCACAAAGACATCATGATAGATATATTGTTATGTGTGAAGGTAGTTTAATTTTCTACGATAAATATTTTTAAATGTAAAACAGTTATCAAATTAATTGATACTTGAAAAGTTGAACAAATCATAATTGTTATCTTTAATTAAAACATTAATTACAGCGTAAGAAAACAAAACGAATTAAACTTACCTTTTTGCCCGAGATGTAGGGGAAAAAAAGGGCGCCATCTTTAAGCTGTTGTGGTTATTGCCGCTGCTCCTCATTCGGTTGATGTTGCTGTTGTTGCTGTTGTTATGTTGTTGCTGTTGCTTTTGCTGCTGTTGTTGTTGTTGCTATTGTTGTTGTTGTTGTTGTTGTTGTTGTTGTTGTTGTTGTTGTTGCTGCTGCTGCTGCTGTCGTTCTTGCCACTACTGATGTTGAGGGTGAGAGTGGGTGGCAGAGAGTTGAGTGTGAAACGACTCGCTTCACCGAATGGGAGATTGTTTGCTGCTGTAGTAATAGTTGTTGTTATTGTTAACCCAAGTACAACCCAATCAAACAGACGATTAATGCCAAAGGCGTTCCAGCCATGACCATTTTTTCTTTTACTCAGATACATTATCAAGGACTATATTATGCTATGAATCCTTTCATTTTTTTCTTAAAGGTAGTAGAGAGCGCTTTTCAGATGAATTGGTTGATATTTCTAGCATTGCCCCCGTTTAGTTCCTTTGGGAGATTACATTAATGTATTCAACAAATTCCATATTGAATGGTCATAGCTGGAACGCCTTTAATCATAGTGGGAGAGGCGGTGGGGAGAGAGGTGAGAGTCTGTTTACACAAGGAAAAACGATAGTCTATCTAGGTTTATATTCCACATCCAGTTCAGAAAACATTTTATCTATCTATCTATCTATCTATCTATCTATCTATCTATCTATCTATCTATATATATATATATATTATATATATATATATATATATTATATATATATATATATATATATATATATATATATATATATATATATATATACATACTACATACATACATACATACATACATACATACATACATACATATATTTATTTCGTATGCATGTATGTATGAATGTATGTATGTATGTATGTATGTACGTCTCTATGTATGAATATATGTATGTATGCATCCATGTATGTATGAATGTATAATGACATGAAAAAAATGGAGGGAGGGAAGGAGTAAGTCATTTTACTACTTGAATTTACAATCGTTTCATCTTAATTGCATGCAGTCAACCTTGCAACATTTGACTGCATTGAATTCAGACGAAACAATTATTAAATTCAAGTATTAAAATAACTGTCTCGCACCATACTTCTTATAAAATTCCTAAGGATACCTATGGGTTTTTCACACATTTGTTTGGCAGAACAAACTAATCCAAGTTTATAGCTTTGTCTGATTGCTTTGTCTCCTAGCTATGTCTGATAGCCAATATCCGTGGGTGAGCTTAACATAGTAAATACCAAGCTTAAATACCTCAATGAAATTATTATGTATATCCTTCCTAGAATTAAGATTGAATGAATGTGGTGATATCTAAGGTATGTTTGTCCCCAAAAAACTCTTATTTTAGTGCTGTTGTCACTGCCGGATTAAATGGTACTGCCCAGGTATCGAAACCATAGTGATATCCGTGGGGCAGCTGATGTTGGAGGTGGGTTGGATTGTTGGTATGGCTATTATTGTATGTGTGGAATAGTTTTATAAGACATCCATTTGATATATATATATTGTTATATTTCGGAATGGTCATTTTGCCAGTTTAGCCAATAAAAACACACGCACTATATATTTGGTGTTACTTTGCTTCAGTTTTATTTATTTTTTACATTAATCTTAATCTTATTTTGGCCAGAGTTCTTTCGTCACACTCCTGTTACCGCATCAGTGGTCCTTTGTTTTCTTCTTTCTTATTTGTGTCTCTCCTTACTAACCGTCAGCCATTTTGTATTTCTATTGTATGTCTTCTTTTGCACATGCTTATATCTCTATGTGCGTCTATGTTTATTTAGTGTGTGTGGGGGGGGGCCTGTAATATTTGTATCTTCTGTTTATATACGTTCATGTAATTTGTTTTTGTTTTTGTTGTTTTTGTTTATTCTTATTTTGTTCATGTGTTTACATCCACTTATTATTATCATTACATATGCTTGTATGTATGTATGTATGTATGTATAATAACAATACTAGTAATAATAATAAATCAAAAAAATCTTTTAAATTAAAAAAAAAGACTTATATAATTATTTATTTCTATTTGTTTATTTATCTGTGTATTTTAATTATTATGTTTTCGGTTTTGTTTATATTGTAACCAGTTTATTGGGATCCTCTACCGTCATATGTTGTGGTGTGTGCTAGTGTTCCATTCCAGTTTCCTATTCAGGCTAGGTTTATTTTCTATTATGTGTGTAGCTTCTGTAATTTGTCTGATTGTTACATCTGTTCTATGTCTGGACAATATTTTAATTTCTATGTTATTGATTGATCCCCCATGTTCCTGTTCGGCGTGTTGGTACAGAATCGATGAGCTTTTACCTTCCTTGAGTTCTTTCATATGTTCATTTACCCGCTCTCCTATGCTTCTTGCCGTTTCCCCTACGTATGGCGTTGTCTTGTTACAGCATCGTCCCTCTATACATCTTATACTATAGACTATTTCTGGCTTTACAGTTTGTTTGTGGGCTAAATCTACATACAGTACAGTACTTATCCGTACAGGGGGTTCTACTAAAAGGATAGGTTCTACAAATTATAGATTTGATAGGGTTGCCTGGCTTTTCAACAACCTTAATCCTTAGCTTAAGTTTGTCTAGGGTCCTTCAAAAGCGGTACGCCAGTTCACCTATAGGGGTGATGTCAACGAACATGACACTCTGGTATTTATGGCTATCATACCAAGAGTTGACCTTCCCTATTTTCTTTTTTGTCCTTTCTATAGTGTTCCATGGCTTGTTCCTATAGAGTGGTCAAATCCCATTCCTATCATTACATAATATATTATCAAATTTCTTCATGGCTCCTTTGTATACTCTGATCCTTTCTTTATAGCTGTAATCTGAGAACTGCATGCGGTGAATGAAATATTGAATGTGTCTCTTTAACTCTGTAGGCTCGCACATGCGTGACACATTTCTCATTATTCTGACGAGGTCTGCCATCAAAATATTGAATTTGGCATTGTCCGCAATGGCTGAGTTGCGGTGGATCAAGTATTTTGAGGCCATAGGTTTGGCATAGTACGAATGAAGGATTTGGGTTTTATTATTCACAATTTCTAGCCAGAGTTCTGTGTCTAGTACTGGTAGTCTATGGTTGGGATGTTTAGTGGGTTAGTCTATTGTGACCTTAATACTCTGGCGGATGGAGTTAGCTATTTGCTGGATGCTCTCCATAGTATTAGTTTCTATTACTATATCAACAGTACTCTCTTGTTGGGGTGCCTTTACCACTATGTTAATATCATCAACATAGCGAGAGTACATGTTTATGAGTATGGAGTTCTGTGTCAGGCGTTCCTTAAGCCTTCTGTCCCACCATACCATGAAAAGGTTGGCTACATCACCAGCGATGCTAACGCCGATGGCTGCCCCCTCGTCCTGGGCATATATTTTATTGTTAAACTTAAACGTATGGCCTTTTAGGGTAACTCTTATACTAGCTCCTAGTGCATGTGCGATCATTTTCTTTACCTGATGGACATTTGCGGGGCTCCGTATGGCTCTGGTTCATCCGCGCCATCTTTCTATATGGGTTTTCCTAGCCATAGAAGTAATTGTGGGTGGTCTACCTCTTAAACGTCTACTGGGTCAGAAACTACTAAGATTATGTTTATCTAGGTATTCGTTGTCATAAGTCAGTCTAAGTAGGAGGCCCAGTTCCTCTGTGTTGACATTACGGAACTCCACCTTGCTCTCGTTGATCATTTCCACGCACTTCTCCACCGCAAAATCTACGTCGATCGATGGGTATAGGGATACCACATCCATGCTACCCACCATACATCCTGTCAGGTCACAAGTGTTGTTACAGTTATATATATATACTCACACAGTCGAGATCGAATCTGGATCGCTGTGTTTGACTGAAGCAGTTTCTTGCCTCTTAAATTTTTGTTCACCGTGGGACCCAGTCATTAGTCTGTAAATAACTTCCAGTCCGTTTCACCCATCAATCCCGCGGTGTCATAAAAATTCCATGGCTTCTACCATTACTTGTATGCCTAAATTAAAAACTAAAACCAGAACTAAACCAGTTCCTTAGATATTTTGGTAAATTACTGTATTTCTTAAGTGACGACATTTTAACAAGAGAAAGCCCAGTCCAAGAGACTGTAATTACTGGATACTAATATTTTGTATAAATCTTTTGATTAAAAATCGAATATATTTAATAATTACGATATATTCATAAAGGAAATATAGTTTAAAGAAATCGCCAGTTCATTCCAGATAATTCGAATTATTTCTAAAGAAAATTGATTTCTTTCATTTTCCTTCCTTTCACATAATAACCATTTATTGAGTTGTACGTCTATATTATATATACACATATTTATATATACATTTATATATTATACATATATATTGTCATATATATACTAGGTAATTAGTTATTGTGCATTTTGCCATTAGTTCATTCACTAATTAATTTCTTGGTATTTGGTTCGTTTTTCTTCTTGAGTCTATCCGTCTCGATATCACTCTCTGTGGGGGGAGAGGTATGCACGCACACGCACACACATACAAACATGCATACAAACAAATATATATACATATATAAATAAAAATGTATATATATATTTGTATGTATGTATTTATATATATATATATATATAAACATATATACACACACACTTATATATGTGTATATATGTGTATATATATCTATATCTATCTATCTATCTATCTATCTATCTATCTATCTATCTATCTATCTATCTATCTATCTATCTATCTATCAGTCTATCTATCTATCTATCTATCTATCTATCTATCTATCTATCTATCTATCTATCTACCTTCTATCTATCTATCTATCTATCTATCTATCTATCTATCTATCTATCTATCTATCTATCTATCTATCTATCTATCTATCTCTCTACATATATATATATATATATATGCATGTGTGTATTTTACACATAATTATGTACTTTAGTAGTATATCGTACTACTGAAATATTGTTTAAGGGTAATGAATAGTTTCAGTGTTGTGTTTGGTATGTTTCATCTATACTGTACAAGAAAACATCATAGACCGCACGCACACACAAACACACACACACTCACACACACATACAAGTGTACGCGTATGCGCGCGACTGTGTGTGTATGTGCGTATCGATATCTTTCGAGCACACACAAAGCCAAATTTCTTACATGAGTAGATATCTATTCACAGTCAATGTAATCGATCTAGCCGTATTGATTGCTTCTTAATTTCATTGAACCAGATGAGATGAAAGGCAGACAAAGCTGTTCTGGCTAAGATTTGAACTCCAAATATTAAAGAACTAATCTAGGTTTATTGATGCACCCAATGCAGTGTTTTATTATCTAGACTCTCTCCCTCTCGAGTCTATTTATTATCTTGACTCTCGCTTCTCGAAACTTCAACAAATATTGATTTTTAGCAGTTTTGACAGAAAGCTTTCGTCGTTTAAGACGTGTATGGAGAAGAGAGCACACATACAATATATATATATATGTGTGTGTGTGTGTTTGTGTGTGTGTGTGTGTGTGTGTGTGTAGGCGCAATGGCCCAGTGGTTAGGGCAACGGACTCGCGGTTTCGATTCCCAGACCGGGCGTTGTGTGTGTTTATTGAGCGAAAACGAGGCTCCGACAGGGGGTGGTGATCCCTGCTGTACTCTTTCACCACTCTTTCTCTCACTCTTTCTTCTGTTGACCTGCTCGCTTAGCTAGCGCGGTATATATATATATATATATATATATATATATATATATATATATGTGTGTGTGTGTGTGTGTGTGTGTGTGTGTGTGTATATGGTGCCCCAGCATGGCCAAACTAGATGAAAATGAAAATGAAAACACACACACACACACATACATATACATATATATTAAAAATTCAATTAATCCTACTCAGAATCGAAACCTTATCAAAAAATGGCTTCGACAAACGATTATCTCTTCCCATTAACTCTAAAATAATTTTTTGCCAGGGAGATTCTTCTACTTATGTCTGCCACAAGCAAGAGATGGGGTGGGAATGCACAGGAAATTTCTGTTGATGCAAACAGGTCCCTCGTTGAGCATCCAGGAAGTCGACCATTGTTCAAACTCGTGGCAACACTTCTTTGAAGATCTTTGAAGAACTTTTAACTGAACTTTTCTGAACATATTACATGGCGTGGTCGTTCATATGGCTTGAGACTGCTAGACCATCATCCCTCTGTAGGGCCTAGTTATGGAGTGTATATGTATACTGCCTAAGTGTATCTAGGATAAATTATCAGATGAGGTCAACGATCTCTGCCTCGTTGTAACTTCTCATAGATACGCCGGGCATCGGATCGCCTTCCTTTTGTACCCAATAAAATCATCAGGAACCAAGATTCACTTTCTAGAGTTCATGCTAATTCTGATATCGAGGTCGCTGATATTGGTAAATCACCTACTAAAAGTCTAAGGTCTTCAGGAGGAGGGATTTCGATACTGAAGGGTAGAATTGGTTGAACTTGCAAGCTTATTTCTTCTCGATGCCGCAGAACCAGTATGACTGCAGCGTTGCAATCGCAGTCGCCAAATAAAGAAAAGAACTGGTGTCGCTTCTATACCATTAACACCATGTGACGCGAGCGATCCAGTAGAGGACTTAATATCAAGAAGCCATCTTGAATTGATCAAAAATCCATTACACTTTTCCCGATTGAGACGCATCGGTTCTACGCGCCGACGACACCGTAAGACATCGAGGAGCTGAGTCAAATTATTGTGTGTGTGTGTGTGTGTGTGTGTGTGCGTGCGTGTGTGTATGTGTGTGTGTATGCGTGTATGCGTGCGTGCGTATATGTATGTATGTATGTATGTATGTATGTATGTACTCACCACGAAGGACTGCAGGCCCTTCGACACTTTCTTGACCTCCGCTCTAACCCTGTACCTGACACCTCCACACTCATTCGTCTGGCCGAACTTGACCTTACTCTGAACTGCTTCTCGTTCGCGGGCGAGTTCTACCATCAGGTCTCGGGAGTGGCCATGGGAACGCGAATGGGCCCCAACTATGCGAACCTGTTCGTTGGCTATGTTGAGGCCCAAATATTCTCTAATTTCACTGGTCCCACTCCTGAACTATATGGTCGTTATATTGACGACATTATCGGTGCCACCTCACTCTCCCGCGAACATCTAGATTCCTTCCTCTCTTTCGTCCAATCTTTCCATCCAGCCTCCACTTCACTTCCACTATCTCCAACACCTCTGTCTCCTTCCTCGACATTTCGGTTAGCATTCTTCACTCCACTCTTACCACCTCCATTCACTACAAACACACAGACTCACACTCATACCTCAACTTCTCTTCCTCCACCCAGAACACACCAAGCTTTCCATCCCCTATTCCCAATTCCTCCGTCTACGTAGGCTCTGTAGTGACGACCATGACTTTGAGACTCAGTCTCAAAGTATGGCTCACACCACTTCACCCTACGTGGATACCACCCCCTCACCACTATCCACACCCCCTTGCCAGAGCACGGTCCGTGGACCGTGTATCTGCTCTCTCTCCCCGAACCCGCCCTGTAGTCTCCCGCCTCCCTTTTCCCTCACTTACCACCCCACGACCCTACGTCTCCAACGCACCATTCTTCGAGCTTTCCGTCATCTCCAGTCCGACCCGTCCACTTCACACCTCTTCCCTAACCGACCCCTCCCCTCTTTCAAACGAGCCCACAACTTCGAGACCTTTTGGTCCATAGCTCCTTCCCTGACCCTACCTCCTAACCCGGCTCGTTCCCCTGCTCCCGCCCACTTTGCCGCACTTGCCCTTACCTCTCCAACACCACCCGCCTCACTAGCACCCACCATCGACCTATCCCATCATCCCTCATCATCCACTCCTTCACTGCACCTCCAGCAATATTATCTATTGCATCTCTTGCTCTCTCTGCAATTCCTTGTACATCGGACAAACGGACGCCGCTTGGCTGACCGGTTCGCGGAACACCTTCGTGACATCCACCTTGCGAACGACACACCGGTCTCACGCCATTTCCGCTCCACCGGTCACTCCTTGCAACACCTATCTGTGTTCGGTTTGTCCTTAGACAGAGGCCATCCGGATTCCCGTTTGCGCCGTGAACAGGAATTAATCTTCTCCCTTCGCTCTTATACGCCATTTGGTCTCAACTCTCCCCCCCCCTCCTCATCTAACCTCACCCCCCTCCTCACCTATCCTTTCTCCCCCCCACCCCTACTTCTTCAGTCCTTCATCCTTTCACCCCTACTCCCCTTCCCTTCTTCCCTCTTTCTTTCTCCCTCCCTCTTCCCCTTCCCTCTGCTCCCTCACTCCCTCTCTCCCTTCTCTCTCTCCCCTCCCCCTCTCCCTCTTCCTCCTTCATCCCCCTCCTCCCCTTCCTTCTCCCCCCATCCTCTCCTCTCCCCCTTCTCCTCTCCTCCCCATCTTCTTCCCCTCCCTTCTCTCCCCCCCCTCTCTCCCCCCCTCCCCCTCTTCTTCCCTCACTACACCACATGACTTTACACATCACATCACATATGATGTGCCATACTAATACACACACCAACTAATACATACTAATACGTACTAATACATACTAGTACATACTAATACTTACACCAACCCTATACATACACACGTCCAGACCCCGCATACGCACTTATACTCTCTCACACCACCACACACACCCTATACATACAATACGTAATAATACATACTAATACATACTAATACATACTAATACATACACCAACCCCATACATACGCACGTCCAGACCAATCTTACGCACTAATACTCT
This sequence comes from Octopus sinensis, assembly GCF_006345805.1. Classification (NCBI taxonomy): domain Eukaryota; kingdom Metazoa; phylum Mollusca; class Cephalopoda; order Octopoda; family Octopodidae; genus Octopus; species Octopus sinensis. The sequence goes on along the minus strand of NC_043011.1, from coordinate 9,191,757 downwards.
CTCATACACACACACACACACACCCACACACCCTTATACATACTAATACATACACCAACCCTATACATACACACATCCAGACCCCTCCCACGCACTTTTAGCTGGTCCCTCAACCCATTTATCAACCCTATTATCTCCCCTTATTTCGCTCTCGCGTCTCATGTTTGATCTTTGACCTCTGGCCGAAATCAGATCGCCATGTTGATTCGTTAGCTACTGCACGCATTTTTTTTTCTCTCCTTCTTTCTGTGTTTTTCTCTCTCTGTGTATCTTTCTGTTGAAGAGCGTAGGCTCGAAACGTTAAAGACTTGTTTTATTTATATTTCCTGAGCGCCATACTAATACAATTGTTCGTTTGTTTTCCACCTGCCTTCGTCTTTTGTTTATTTACATAAAGCTTCCCGTTATGTATGTATGTATGTATGTATGTATTGTATGTATGTATGTATGTATGTATGTATGTATGTATGTATGTATGTATTTGTTTATTAACATCGTAAGTGACACCTTTCTTCCCGAATCGAAGTTAAAAGCAATTTCGATTCGCTGGCTGTTTCCACACAATTCATGGTTTAGCAAGTAACGCGGCTAAGAATGCAAATAAATATCCCAGAATATAAAGAGTGGAACACGTAGAATATTCTTTTTTACTCTAAGCACAAGGCCCAAAATTTTTGGGGAGGGAGCCAGTCGATTAGATCGACCCCAGTACGCAGCTGGTACTTAATTTATCGACCCCATAAGGATGAAAGGCAAAGTCGACCTCGGCAGAATTTGAACTTAAAAACGTAGAACACGTAGAATATTTGCAATATTCTACCTGTTCCGCTCATTATATTTTGGGATATATATATGTGTGTGTGTGTGTGTGTGTGTGTGTGTGTGTGTGTGTGTGTGTGTGTGTGTGTGTGTGTGTGTGTGTGTGTGCTTGTATTTTATTTTCGGCATTTACTCTCGTTTTTTTTTTATGTTACAAAATTCATTCTACGTTTGTAATTAGAAACATTGAAGGAGGGAGAGAGAGGAGAGAAGACAAATATAGGAATGGATAAGAGGGAGAGGCTGAAAATAAGTGAGAAAGAGACAGAGTGATGGAGAAAGACTGGTGAGATATGAAAGTTCCCTAAAATAATAAAGAGCAATATGAAACTTGAGATGAGCTTCAAATAATTTATTTCACCTTTAAAATAGGTTTTTACTCCACATTATACATTCTTGTAATGTTTCCGTTCTTTTCCGTTCTTAGTCGCTTCCGTTCGGCTCAAAATAACCATTTGTTACCAGCATCTTCATACATAGTCTTTAAGTTCTTCAGAAATGCATTGATTTTTATTGTTGTGTTGCAAGTTTAGGTGTGTGCATGCGTGTGTGTGCGTTCATGCGTATCGGTAGGTTTGATTTTAGCGCTCAAAAGTTTTTCCTTTTATTCTTTTCGAATGTTCATTT
>NC_043011.1:9172811-9180311 GCF_006345805.1 Octopus sinensis | reverse complement strand
CACATTGCTACGATGTGTTGTGACACTGTTGGTTGCAACATTGTGCGGCCACCTCGCAGTACCATTTTTGACATCGCACGCTCGGTTCTCAAGGACGCTTTCTCTTTATTTTAACTCGTCTTCATTGTCCGGACAATAGACATGAGTTAAAAGAAGAACAGTAATAAACGAGTGAAAAACGATATAGAGCGAGTTGGGGGAAAAAAATTACCATCCTGAAAATGCACACACACACACACACACACACACACACACACACACACACACACTTCTTTACTAGTATCAGACCGGGAGCTGCGGCTATGCTGGGGCACTGCCGTTAAACCTCCTCTGATGTGCGGCATTTGGTGAATGAGGGAGTTTAGTGTTGCTGCCCTCACCTGCGTTTCTTGCTGCGAGATAGGCTCATTCGGAATTCTTGACTGGAGGAAATCCGGTTTTGCTTTGAAAATGCCTAGATCCACCCCATGTAGGTTTGGCAGGCTTTGAGGGAGGATATTGAAGGCTTGTGAGCCCTTAAAACCAAAGCTATTGCAGAATCTGGTTTAGTATCCTGATGGTAATTTGGGGAAATTTGGTACTATGCAATGGCGCTGTTTGTGTAACTTTCAATGCCAAAGTTTGGTACAAGTTCTTCTAGGATTTTCCAGGTGTATATTACGGTGTAACTTCCCCGTCTTCGTTCTTGGGAGTTGAGTCTTAATCTTTTCAGTCTCTCTCAGTCGCTGACGTGTCACATTCAGACGATCTTCTTTGTGTAGCTCCGCAGGATTGCTTCGAGCTCCGACGTTAATTTTACCATTGGTGATCATTGTTGGCAGCAGTAAGCTAAATGACAGAGAATCATCAAGGTTTCCCGTTCTCTCGTTCTGAAAGTTCTAAGGACCCGTCCGGCCAACCGGCTGCATTTTATTGTCAACTTAGTAATATGCACCTGGAAAAATACATCATTACTCACACCAGTGCCCAAGTCGCGCACTGATTTTGATTCAGGAATTGCAATTCCTCCTGCGCCAGTGTATCCTAACTACTTTACTTTTCATTCGGCTTCGTGTGTTGGCAGCGCAACATCTTCAGGTATCTGTTCCATCTGAGAGGCCTTTGTATCATGCATAGCTAGCAAGAGTGGATATCTGAGCAGCTGTGACCCCAACACAGTTCCCTGTTCTTATGTGTAGAGGCCTTCCTCTTGTTCTTATGTGTAGTGGCCTTCCTCTCTGGGACAATATTGTAGCATATGACTTGCATTACGGACATGAATTCCATGGAATTTATGGGTGCTTCTCATGACTGCATGCCTGCATGAATCGCTGTTGATTTATTAGAAGCGATAAATGTACAGTAATCTTTAATATATATACATATATATATATATATATATATATACAGGTGTGTGTGATTGTGTATAGAAGAATATATTAATAAAAGTGGTGACAGTCATGCTTCACAATTTTTGACAGTCAAAAATTGTGAAGCATGACTGTCACAACTACTACATGAACCTGAAGATTGCAGAATTTAATGCATGAAAGTACTAGTTCAAACATGATGAACATTTAACATTCTAATATTTTATTTTATTATATTATATTATATTATATCATTATAAGATTGTAAATAAAACGTGAAAATCAGACAAGGTTGGAATTCCTTTTATTAATATATTCTTCTATACACAATCACACACACCCGTATATATATATGTATATATATATATATATATATATATATATATATATATATATATATATATATATATATTCACAATGAGATAAAAAAACCAAGGCTGTGTAGATATTAGAACATTTATAGATAGAAGGCCTTACAGCTGTTTCCAGGATATTTATTAATTATATCCCTTACATATATATATCCTTTTACTTGTTTCAATATTTGACTGCGGCCGTACTGGAGCACCACATTTAGTCGAACAAATCGGCCCCTGGACTTATCCTTTGTAGGCCTAATACTTATTCTACCGGTTAGGAGGACGTAAACACACCAACATCGGTTGTCAAGCGACCGTGTGAGGACAAACACAGACACACAAATACATACATATATGTATACGACGGGCTTCTTTCTGTTTCTGTCCACCACATACACTCACAAGGCTTTGGTCTGCCCGAAGCTATTGTAGAAGACACTTGCCCAAGGTGCCACGCAGTGGGACTGAACCCGGAGCCATGTGGTTGGCAAACAAGCTTCTTACCACACAGCCACTCCTATACATATGTATTTATGTATGTATGTATGTATGTCAGGTCACTTTCGCGTGCTACTGGTAACATGTAACCCAGTACAACCTGTTGCATGGTCGGGTCGTCGGCGACTAAACCGGCAACCCCACCAAAACCCGTCAAAGGGCGGAGGAACTCTTGAGAGTCAACGGCCATCCAATAAATGTCTTAAGGATGTATCATGCGCGGGGACATAGAAATAATCGGACTGAATCCCCGATCGCGCGGTTAAACCATTGGGAGTGAAGGACTCCTAGCCTTTGTTAGGGAATCCTTCTAGGAGAAGGTAACTCAGGTAACTGGGATAACTCGACATAAAACCTGCGGCTCAGTGGTTACCGATGATGTTGACTTGTTCTTCTTTTCGGATTATGGCTGCTGTTGCTTAGTGAGTGGGATTGACTCAGTGCACAGCCTTTCCTCACTTTAAAAAAAATCTTCTTGCACAGGCATTGCACGATAACAACATTGATTAAGCTTCGTGCAATGGCCATACTCGATAATGAGGGAGCAGCCACTATGTATGTATGTGACGGTTACGCGATTTCGAGTAGAGCCATTGCCTGATTTCTTTATGCCCATAACATCATCGATGAGCTGCACGAATATGGTTTTTGAGGCCTGCCAAAGACTTGCATGCTTCTTGACAATCAGTGTAAGAAAACTTGGTGATTGTATAGTTTACAGCTCCATCAACTTTACTCTGCCTTTTCAAGCCACTTTTTAATTCTATGACAGAATATGTTTTCGAAATCATCTGCTCATTTATAATCAACTAACAGTATCGCCCGGCGTTGCTCGGGTTTGTAAGGGAAATAACTATATAAGAATTTTTAGAGAGTTACTTCCCTTATAGATGCCAATTCGGGCTTTCTTAGCCATTTCTGTTTTGGTGTCTTCAACCCATGAAGTCGTTGTTCTAAAAGAACGCTGGTCTCCTTGACAACGCATTACGACGTTGATTTCCTTACACTCCCTTCCCCACAGCTTCACGAGGGAGGGAAGGGGGAGAAGCAAACAGGTGCAGCTGTGAGCGTGGACGCCAACTCCGCCGCCATCGACACACGAAAAATTATGCATTAAAATGGAATAAAAAATGATGTTAAATTATTTTTAAAATCGTAGACTCATCGTTGACGCGCGCTAATACTCAGACGGGCTCGATATGAATCACGACTATAAGATACCCGAATTTGGTTAAACTGCACCGCAAAATGTGGGAGGAGTTAGGAATCTAAATCGAAGGGGACAGACACTCACACAACTAGAGTTTTATATATATAGATGAACGCGGTTGTGAAGTGTGTGATTTCATGTGGCTCTTTAGCCCAGCCTCACTATGACAAATCTTTCCACGTTCATCACATGTAAGATCATCACACAAATTCAGTTTTGCCTTCATACACAACTTTTTTCCGTTTCTCTCGACAATGCGCTAAATCTTCCCATTTGTCAATTGAAAATACCAAAGGCGGTCTTCCATTTTGCCAAAACCAAAACTGGTTTTCTGTATGCGTAGTGACACTTGATCATCAAGACTCGCCGATGTATTTAGTGTGCTCCCTAAGTAAACAAGCTTAGAAACCACAGCAAGTTTCCTTTCATACACGAAGATACCAGGTTCTATGTCTGGCATTCCTGGTGCTGGCTGAAACATGACAACAGTTTTAGTTAGATTTGTGATTAAGCCAATTGCCTCACAAACCATTGAAATTGCATGTCCTCCTTGGTATGGGTGACAATATCACAATCATCTGCAAAGAGGAGGTCTCTCTGATAAGAGTTGAGGACGTCCTTCACTTAGCTGACTGTCTTCTAATGTTAAAGATTTTTTCTTGGTGTGTGGTATCTGATATATAGGAGCCTTTGAAAGCCAATTGCAAAATTATAGCAGAATAGAGGGTGAAGAGAGTGGGTGTTAGTGTGTCACTTTGTTTTGCCCCATTCATGATAGAGATAGGCTCCGAGAGCTTTCCACCAATGCTGATCCTTATTTCCATACCATCTTGAAACTGCTTCGGAATAGTGAGAAACTTAACCGGGCATCCAAGTCTCTTCAAGATCTCTCACAAGGCAGTTCGGTTGACAGAGTCAAAAGCCTTAGTAAGATCAATGAATACCTGATAAAGTCCTATTTGCTGTTCCACATACTTTTCCTGTCACTGCTGCGCAGAGAAGATCCTGTCAACAGTACCCTTACCATTTCTGAATCCACCCTGTGATTCAGGAAGAATCTCATTAACCACATATATCTGCTGCCGGTCCAACATTATTCGTGATAAAACTTTGCCGACGACTCTAACAAGCAGGCAAATACCCACGAAAGTTATTGCATTCATCCTTTTGTCCCTTACCCTTGAACACAACTCCCATGACTGCATCCCTCAAGTCTTTTGACACAACTTTATTTTTTCCATATCTTCTGTATTACTGCTGTCAGCATTTCTAGCAAAGTAGTACCCCACAAACTTAAATAGTTCCACATTCAGACTCCCGGTGCTTTGCCAGTGTTCAGCTTTGGTGCTGCTTTTACTGTTTCCTCCACTGACGGGGTGTCATCTAAGCATTCAATAGGTGCATTCTGTGGAATCATATCAATACTTTTTTCATCAACAACTGATGGTCGATTCAGAAGTTCATTGAAATGTTCTTCCCCTTCGTCTTAAGATGTATGCATGCATGTATGTATAACCACTGACATAATTCAAAGTAACAAAAATCTTTATCTGATGCTCTTTAAAAATCTATTCGCAGAAATAAATTGTACTTTCGGACTGTCCGTATTTCGAAAAGAAGCCGAAATTTAAGGATTTATGGAGGTGGGTTAATAAAAGCATTGAAAAAATGTCATTATTGTTTTTAAATTACGTTTCATTTTCTGTTTGAAATTAAAAGAAGCGAGGATTGTAATTTCCTAAATTCTTTTCTTAACCTTCAAAGCTTCTCGCAACATTTCTAAGTACGTTGTGCAAAAAAAAAGCAAACCATTGACCATTTTGGTACTACGATGGGGAGGGGGGAAGGCAATTGAAAAAGTACTTAAAATCGAGAAAATTCAACTTTTGTGGAAGTGTTATTCTGAGTCTTTCAAGGCATTCTAATGTGAAAATGACTTGGCAACGACGGGTTAATTAGCTTATATATATATATATATCATAAGAAGGACTTAATTCCCACTTCTTGCACCAGAATACGATGTTTCGCTGCTCGAGAAACCCCAGTTCAAGATCTTTTATTCCCACTGTCCGTGTAATGTAGACGAGGGTTTGTTTACTCACCACTTGTTGTTAGAATCTGACGAAGTTCGGCAACCGAAACGTAACCTAATCCTTCTCGGTCGTGACTCTTGAAGGCTTCCATGAAATCCTTAAATGTGCCAGTGTCTGTTTCCTTTTTCACCGATTCGAAGCAGGCCAAGAACTCGGCATACGTCAACTGCTTCTCTCCTGCAAAAAAAAAAAACAAAAACAAAAAAAAAGCAACAACAAAAAGACAAGAAAAAGATATTTTTAAAGAAATATTCTGTGTTTTTATTGAGTTTTGGGGAAGGTTCTGAGCCCATAGCCTTCACAGGTTCTGTCAGACTGGTGACATGGAAGAAATGATAAGAACCTTGGCAGAGGGAAGGCTCACATGAAGATGTAGCGGAGACTGACAAGAGGTGGGAAGAATAGAAGAAGAAACGAGTTGGCGCAGTACCTGAGGAGCACTGAGGGACCACTAAGTGCCGAGGGTCAGAAGGGTCCACAGGAGAATGACACGGAGGTCGGTGAGGAAAGCATTAGAGAATCTGGGTTTACAGAGAGAGAGCTTTAAGGAAAGAGAGAGAGAGGAATTGGTGTGGGAATAAGTATCAGGAAGTGTGCATAGGTGTGTGTGTGTTTGTTTGTGTAGATCTGAGTGTGTGGATGCAGGTGTGTAAATGTGCTTTGATATGTGAATGTGTAGTTGTGCTTGTATATATATATATATATATATATGTGTGTGTGTGTGTGTGTGAGAGAGAGTAAATGTGCATTTGAATGTATATGTACAGGTGTGTGTGTGTGTGTGTGAGGGTAGATGTGGCTGTATATAAATATTATAGATGTGTGTGTGTGTGTGTGTGTGTGTGTGTGTGTGTGTGTGGTGTGTGTGTGTGTGTGTGTGTGTGTGACGTTCATCTTACCTGCTTTTTTGGTGCCGCCATGTCTCCTGGCCAATTCCTGTGTGGGATTGAGACCCACACAACGAAGTAAGTCTCCAACTTTAACAGCATCGATCAATCCGTCTCTGCCATCCCAGAAATCGAACAGATCGAACACATCCTGTACCTCTGCAGAATTGAAAGAGAGAAAGAAGGAAGAAAAAAGAAGTTAATTAGAAATGTCACCTGAACTTCCATCATCACACTAATTATATTTTATTATCACAGTTATAAAGATGAAGAGGATTAAGATGTGGTGGCGTTCATCACTTTTTAACGTTAATTTCACTTTGAGAAAATGAAATTCCACGCAGAGATGTTCTCACTCGGCCAAGTATGATGTCACTCACTCAGAGCTGTTGGTTGGTATTGAACCTATTTCTTTACTACCCACAAGGAGCTAAACACAGAGAGGACAAACAAGGACAGACAAACGGATTAAGTCGATTATATCGACCCCAGTGCGTAACTGGTACTTAATTTATCGACCCTGACAGGATGAAAGGCAAAGTCGACCTCGGCGGAATTTGAACTCAGAACGTAACGGCAGACTAAATACGGCTACGCATTTCACCCGGCGTGCTAACCACTCTGCCAGCTCGCCGCCTTTTATTGGTTGGTATTGAACCTACCAGCACATAACTCATGTAGCGAGACTTCATGAATAGCAACAGCCTGGTTTCAAGGCTTCGTGGAGCTCTATCTAAAATGTCTGGTCTTCGACTCAAAGACTGATGCTACGTGAACTCACACTGGGTGGACTTGATGAAACTAAGGTAAGAGGTAGGAAAACTTGGTTTTGGGAATACAGAAAGGTGAACTCTGCGAAGGTTTTACGAAGTTCCTCTTGACTGAGGGGGCGACGCGAATCAACGACTCTATGGAAGCACAGAAGCAACACAATGCTATCTATGGATATCTATAGGGGCAGATAGAACACGTTCCGTTCCGGTGTTTTTCTGTGGAGATATAAACAACTGTGTATGAAAGTTTTTAGAGAAGTAATCATTTCATGAGGATGGCAGTGGAAATATCAACAATTCTATAAGCGTGTCTAACAATTGAGATATAAGC
>NC_043011.1:9161599-9166599 GCF_006345805.1 Octopus sinensis | reverse complement strand
AGTTGACTAACCAACCAAAGTTCTTTCTCGAATGGACTATTTCGTACAGAAACGGCCCTTCTCACCGTACGAGACTTTAATTCCAAGCGGGATTTTCTTTTATTTTTGTGGCTTTTATTTGAACGTGTATTTCCGAATTCAATGCCCAGTTGTTCCAGGTTCATTAATAATCATTAAAACATAAATGTAGTCTACTCTACACTAGCAACACAGCAACCGATTTGGACAGCGCAATGCAATCAGAATACTTTGAACTGAAAGAAACTTTTGTCACTCAAAGCGGCGGACATCAACCCCATTGGAACTCTGTAGCAAACCAACAGCAAAACAACAGTAATTTTGTGCTAAGATATCGATCGATTATCAATATAGCAACTTAATAATAATGTAACAAGTTTTAGGGATGTGGCAAATCTTTGGCAATATAGAAACAATATATAAACAATAAATGAACAATACAAAACTGATGTAACAAGCCGTTCTTAACACATCGGCTCTATAAAGGCATAAGAATATTAGCAAACCCCTATGTCCCTTAATTACTGCTTTTAAATCTACTGGGATTATTGCAGGTGTCGAAAAGGTAAGAGATAATTAAATCCACTGTAGACAGACTTCGAATCGAACTACGCATTTTTTCAGTCGCCAGATCCATACGATGCATTATCAGCCATTGGGGTTGCTGTGATATCATGCCATAACATGAATACCATCCACAATGTCCGTCCTTGAAGTTCCCGCGCTTCCTCTAGTTATTTAAGGAAAAACGCGAAAGAGCAACCAAAAGCAGATTAGCTTTTGTTGAAGACACATCTTCACTCTCAACAAACAAGCACACATGCAGAATGCACAGCAATCCTGATGAAGCAATTAACCGTTGACAGCATCCAGTTTCCTTTTCTGATTCCAGCAAGAAGTGAAAGGAAGTCTTCTTCATAATCTGAGACCGACTCTTTCCGGCATCTTGTGCCGTACTAATCTTTGCTATGGATATTTGCTACATTGAAATTCGATTCAAGCCTTCTACAGTTCTACGAGTAGTTAGAAATTTATATAAAAATATGTTTAGGAAATCTTACAATAAGTATATTCAATTATGTTCGTGCTTGTCATGCGTGCATGCAGCAGAATCTAGCTTATACCAAAGAACAACTCTTAACAGCATACTCGTGAAACCAGTGACATCGCCTTAATTATCTCGCAAAAGTGGCGGGAATGCGACGGGAAAGCAAGCTTAGAGCAACAACATATCGAACATAGAGTCTCTATCGACTGCAGAATAAACATCGACATCGTAACGTAACATAGAAACAATAAAGCGACAAATAGCAAATACTAGGTTTGATCAATAAGTATCCGGACTGTTGCTATAGTAACGAAGCTAAAGCACACACAGTAAACGCCGCTTGGCGCGGATTGATCTTGAACTCAGCTGTTCATACGTACAAAGTTTTAACGTTCTAGCTTACTTCTGCTATTTACAGCAGTGCTTGGAAGGAAGGTGTGTAGCGTTGACCATGACAGAGAAAGTTGTCATGGCGATACCTGCTCAGAGGCCTACCCAAAGTTGCAGAAAGTGTATGGAGGGGAGTACGAGTGGTTCAGATATTTCCAAGATGGCCGAAAAATGTCGATGTTGACGAAAGTCTTGGGAGACCCGCAACCAACAGAAATGAGCAAAACATCGTAGATGTGCGTGCAGTTGAGAGAGGGAATCGTCGAATCCTCATCCATGAGTTATGAGAGGATGTGTAGATTGGTTTCGGTTCAGTTCAGTCCATTATCTCTGAAGATTTGGGTATGAGACGTATAGCAACCATATAGCAACAACATAGCAACCATTCAGAAACAATATAGCAACACCATGGCAGCCATATAGCAGCAAAATAGTGACCATATAAAAACAACATAGCAACCATATAAAAACAATATAGCAACCATATAGCAGCAACATAACTATAGAGTAAGGTAAGAACCATATAGGAATACCATAGCAACCATATAACAAGAACGCAACAAGCCAACACCAACAGCATAGCAACCATATAGTAGCAACATGAGAGCCATATTGCAACGCAATGGTAGTTTTGGGGCAAGGAGTGGGTAAATTCATAGCAGACCAGCGTGGTGCCCCCGGGGATTGTGTAAAATTGTACCAAAGTGGCAACAACACTGAAAGTAATGTAATTCTGCTGCAATGGGCGACATTTACTTAGTGTTTACCATCTCCATGGCAACACCATAAATCTTCACCGACCATCAGTAATGTCGGGGTGGCGGCGAGGGGTGGGGGAACAGAAGCATGTGGGGTGGGTAGGGGATACTGGTTACTTTTACATCGGAGTTCTTCTAACTGAAACAAACCACGTTGAGCGGGTTAATATGAGCCACATGTTCCTCGATGTACATGGGGGGGGTGTACATATATACTTACATGCATACCTACATCCGTATATACATACCTACCTACATACATTCATTCATACACGCATACATGCACGCACGCAAGTGTGATTCATGTAGCTATATCCTCAGCCAATATATATATATATATATATATATATATATATATATATATATATATATATATACATATATATACATACATACATACATGCATACATACATGCATACATACATACATACATACATACATATATATATATATATACGTATATATGGCTTTAATGGGCTTCACCTACTTCCAGTTGGAAAAGAATAAATTTCCCAAATAAAGTTTTATTACAAACTCTTTCACCTGAGAATAAAATTTCTCTGCTGGTAGCAATAAAAAGAATGATAACAACGACCACAACAACAATAATAATAATATACCTTCCACACATTACGTCAACTCTCTTTCTCTCTTTCTTTCACTCTTCTTCTCTATCTGTCCCTCCCTCTCTCTCTCTCTCTCTCGCTCTCTCTCTCTCTTTCTCTCTTGATAAACGTTGTCCACCTTAGCATTCTTCATATTGATGTGCTTATTGTTTACCCAGTCTTCCTTCTCGTCCTCTCCTTTCTTTCTTTCTTCTCCTTTTTCTTTTTCAACGTGCTCATCGTCGTCCTTGTGTTGTTGTGATTATTATTATTATTATTATTATTATTATTATTATTATTATTATTATTATTATTATTATTATTATTATTATTATTACTATTACTAAAGGCGGCGAGCTGGTAGAATCGTTTGCACGCCGGGTAAAATGCATGGCGGTATTTCGCTTGTCGCTACGTTCTGAGTTCATATTCCACCGAGGTTGACTTTGCCTTTCATGCTTTCGGAGTCGATAAATTAAGTACCAGTTGAATACTGAGGTCGATGTAATCGACTATCCTCCTCCCCCAAAGGATTATTATTATTATTATTATTATTATTATTATTATTATTATTATTATTATTATTATTATTATTGCCTTTGCACAGCTTCTAACGCTAGAGATATACTACAGTGTCAGCTGTTCACTATCAGTGAACTAAGGTAATACCTCTTAATTTTCGAGCACCTTCCGGAGTATTCCAACCGTTCCAAGCAGTGCTGTTTTCTGCAAGTACTCCATCCTTATTGCAGCCCCTATTTGTTCCATGTACTTCTCGAGATTTTTGCTCACTGTTCCCAGGGCTCCGACAATTATTAGTACTACTGCCACCTTTTTCATCAACCACAGCTGCTTAACTTCCCAAGCCAACCTGTCATATCTATCGACTTTTCTTTCTTCCTAATCGCAGACTTTGTTGTCAGCTGGGCATGCTATATCTATGATCCAGCATAGTTTGTTTTCGTTCTCAATTAAGACTATGTCCGGCTTCCTATTCTCAATCTCATGGTCGCACTGAATCACAGAATCCCATAGGATCTTTGCATTTCTATTTCCGACAATGCCTTCCTCTGTCAAGTCCATACCTGTTGCAAAGTGTCCAATGTCAAGCCTGGCTATAATGTCGTGGCGTCTCTTGAGTTCCTTCTGGGTTAGTGGCGTACATTGGCAGGTAACATTGTGCAACACTCAAAAAAGTACAGAAGATCTGTGGCCATTTTTATATGCAAAATGACATGGGAAATCCATTTCTGGCCTTCTTATTTTAGGCATGGTTTCTACACAATTGTCACTCTACACCATATTTTTCATTATTATTAAATAGAATTCTCTACTGCATTGTATAATTGGTTTCAACCCAAGGCTAAAGACCAATCTTAGTAACACCTAGAATGTGATTCAAAGCTTGTGTTTAATGTTATTTTGTATCTTTCAGATCTTATTTGTTTTCAAGAATGAGTGCAAGACAGTTCAAAAAAGATCCAAACAGATTCTGTTATATCTGAGGAATTGACTTATACTAAAGAAAAGCGCAGTATTACAGGCCATATCAAGAACATATACAAGGCGTACTTCGATTGTTACTTAGGAGACCAGGATAACTCATGGACTCCTCATGTGTGTTGACTTACATGTGTGAAGGCATTGAGTGCCTGGGATGCAGGAAAAAATGCTCACATGAAGTTTGGTGTGCCAATGATTTGGCGTGAGCAGAAAGATCATTCTAGGGATTACTATTTCTGTCACCATGACTTTACAGGCTGTACTACAGCAAAGGAAAAGAAACACATTGTTTACCCAAATTTGCAATCAGCAATGCGCCCAGTAGAGCACTCAGAAAATTTATCTGTGCCCAAATCTCCAGATCAAGAAATGCAGAGTTCCAGCAGTGCTGATGAACACTTCAGTGGCGAATGTGTAGAGCCTAATGATCCAGAAAGTGAGAATAAACCAATACCATTTTCTCGAGAGGTTCTTAACGACTTGTGCAGGGATCTCTATTTAACCAGGGAAAAGTGAGTTTCTGGCATCAAGGCTTCAATAACATAATCTTCTTGAGAAAGGAGTGAAGATAACAACGTACGGAAAACGTACAGAGGATCTGCTTGCATTATTCACCATGAAGGATGACTTATGCTTTTGTAATGACATCACTGAACTTTTTGAGCAACTGGAAATAC
>NC_043011.1:9144099-9151599 GCF_006345805.1 Octopus sinensis | reverse complement strand
GTATTGCCACTGTCCGGTACCGCATCAGGGCACGACTACTACTACTAACTATTATTATTATAATATATTGAGAGAGCAGTACATGCCATCAAAGTGACGCTGGGGTACAATTATACGATATACGAAGCCCATCCGTCTGATAAGGGTACACCAGGAACATACATCACAACCATGTGTGCAGCATGGTGATCTCACATCAAAATAAACAGCACATGACCTTACAGGTGGGGCCCAGCTAGAATTTTCTTCAGGTCGAATAGCCCATCCCGCTCAAACGGTACCTGAATATAGGTTGTTTTAAGTATGATGAACAAAACACCCATGGTGAATTATTCAAACCTTCAAAGAATTCCTCTCAACACATGGCTATGATGCACCCTGCTAGAGAATTTATAGCTAACATCTTATTATTACGTGTATTTAACTCGGAATTTAGGACTGTTCGAACTCTCCTGTAACATTCCTTCCTGATTTTTTCTTTCAATGCCAGAACCCTCATTTATTCCGAGATGCTTGTAAGTTTGTTCTTGCTCAAATTCTGTTGTTATCGTTGTTATTCTTCTTCTTCTTCTTCTTCTTCTTCTTCTTCTTCTTCTTATTATTATTATTATTATATTATTATTATTATTATATTATTATTATTATTATTATTATTATTATTATTATTATTACTCTGAAAGACTCTTGGACAGTTCTTAATTATCAGTTATTCTTCACTTAAAAGCAGGCAATACCAAATCACCATAGGTTTCAAGTAGTGCCTTCTCCTGTGACTCAAAGAGACAATACTCTACTTAGAATGTGAACTGTACCCAAAAATGCTGTCTTCTGAATCCGAGCCTGACAGCAGCTCCAATATTCTTAATATGTTTTTCAAAGCCCCTGGAAACTGCTCCCAATGCTCCAATTACCACAAGGTATCACCATTACTTACCTCATGCCCCATAACTTTTCTATCTCGTCCCGCCGTGGCTTGTATTTCTCACTCTTTTCTGTTTCCTAACATTTCACCCTCGAATCGCCTGGTATTGCAACATCTATTATCTTTACTTATTTTTCACCTTTAAGGATGATCACGATATCTGGCCGTCTCGCTTCTATGACTTGGTTGCACTGCATGTTAAAATCCCAGAGTATTTTGTAAGGTTCTTTTTCCATTGTTCGGCTCTCTCGAGGTTTGATTTACCACACAACAGCCAGTGGACTTATCTGGCCACATTGTCATGTCTCCTTTTATATTCACATTGTGCGAGATTACAGAACTCCCTAACAATATGGCTTATACTTTCTCCCTTCTAAGAGCACATCCTACACAATGGCTTAGTCAGTGTTTTTATCAATGTGATATTTGGAGTAGTTTGTTCTGAGAGCTTGTTCTTGAGCGCTGCACACTAATGCCTCAGTGGGCCCTTTTAAGTCTCCTTTCTGCAGACATTGCCAGGTTCTATTCTATTCAATTTCATCTTTATTCTTCAAGAACTGACTGTGGATGTTCTTGTCCTGCCAAGTTTTCTTCATCTGCTCTCTCTGGCTTTTCTTAAATTGTGTTGGATCTACGGCTTCGTTCACTTTTAAGGTTTCCTGTATTTTCACTGCTTCAATCATTTCTTCTTTACTCCCCTTGACATACCAAGCCAGTTATTCTCCTCTTCCCTTACACAACCTTCACAACACACCAATCCCCATCCTCCTCCTTTCCTCTTTACATACAACCTTGACACGTCACTCTTGGGGTGTAGTTCTTTGTTCATTCTCATTAATTTACATGTTCTCAGGTCTATCTCTTGTAATTCATGCTTCTTCCAAGATACTATTCCTGCCCCATATCGCATCAAAGCAACCGCCCTCGTGTTAATTGCTCTAATCTTATAGCGGTCATTTAGCTTCGATTGGAGAACAAGCCGAGTTCTCTTCAAATAATCTCCCCATGCAGTGAGTTCAGTTCGCCACGTTGCCATTGAGCTTTGTATTAACTTCAGGATATTGTGGGATACCTTAAGCAGTTTAAGGCATTCAATAATCCATGAGTGTGGGGACCATGTCATATGCTTTCCTGTAGTCCACCCATGCCTCTTCCTGCAGTCAGCCAGGATAGTCTTATCGATTAGTAATTGATCCTTCGTTCTTCTGCTCTTACATCTACACCCTTTTGTTCCACTGGTAGAAGGTCGTTCTCCTCTAAGTACTTATTTATAGATGCTGTTTGATATGATGGTCGTCATCAGTTTCCACATCAACGGAAAACAAGATATTGGTCGGAGATTTCCAACCGCATTCCCTTTACTTGTGTCCTTCTGGCATAGTACCGTTTTTCCTTTTGTCATCCAGGCCGGTGCTTGAATGTCCCTATTCACTATTTCAGCCGTCTCTGTCACAATTCTCCGGTGCAATGGATGGCAATGGATCGATGACGGTAGCGACCATTGCTACTTGGAAGCCGTCCCTAAAGCGGCCGGTTTTGAACCCGTTTTCAGAGTTTGGTTCGCTACAATCCACAGTGGTCAAAGTAAACGGCCATTAGCCCTAGAAGGCTTCCTGTGTCAGGAGGACCCCCTTTTCTTTTTTTCTTACTGCCGTACACTGTGTATACTTCCCTTCTTTCAGTGTATTTTTTCTCTATTATTCCATTATATGTAAACCTCCCACACTTTATACCTGTCTTCGTATTGTCCCCCTCATCCGTCGCCTTCCTAGCAAATAAAAAAAATCATTTATTATTATTATTATTATTATTATTATTATTATTATTATTGTTGTTGTTGTTGCTGCTGTTGTTGTTGTTGTTGTTGTTGCTATTATCGTTATTATTATTGTTGTTGTTGTTGTTGTTATTATTATTGTTGTTGTTTTTATTATTATTATTATCTTTTTTTCTTCTTTCAAATTTGCTTCCATGTTATTATTATTATTATTATTATTATTATTATTATTATATTATTATTATTATTATTATTATTATTAATTGTTTGGCTTTTGCTTAGTATTTGTACAAGTTGACTCCAAGTCTCACCCGGAGACCTCAAGAGACAGTAAGATAGAAGTTCAAGTTGGTGTTAAGCCGAGGGTGTCATATATTTGGTTTTGCACAAAGTATTGTTCTAGAGAATGTCTATTTTGTTTCAAAAGTAATTTGATTATAAGATGATAGTCTAGTGTTAATCTGACAGTAAAAGGTGTTTGCAATTTATTATTATTATTATTATTATTATTAGTAGTAGTAGTAGTAGTAGTAGTAGTAGTAGTAGTAGTAGTAGTAGTAGTATCATTGTAGTAAACTCCCAGTTCAATTGTAGTAATGTCCCAATACCTAACAAGAAGACGGTGCCAAATGATTCCGCCCCGCCCCTGCCACTAAGCCTCTTGGCAAACACTTTAACCCATGTGATATAATTGTTGCTGACGAGATAGATAATTACCTAAAGATGTGTTGTCTGTTGTTATAAATCTGCACTACCTCTAACCTAATTTATTTCTTCTCCCCTGGGTCGGCTGAAGAATGCATTTCTTTCACAGCCAGACGATATTAAAGAAGCCGTAGGATTATAAGCCGGAGGATTAAGAGTTCATCTCTAATTGACGTGTCTTATATCCAGGGCCGAGAAATTTAAACTAAAGTTTGTGGTAATGTTTTTTGCAAAGACGTCAGAAGAAAAGGGAACCGATGTAGGATTGCCGGAATCAGGATTTCTTTCCCTTGGAAGACAAATATTTGGATCAAAGACCATTGTATACCGTTCTGGTGTCTTCACGAATAAAACACATCAACCATCAACATTAAATCCACGGAATATTCAGACTTACTGAATCAGAGAGGAGAGAATGCAATGTTTGTAGATGTATGTACTATATGGTCATCGAAGGTGTGGGACATTCACAGCCATGGATCAATGGAGCACACCAAGTTAATCGGCCAACTTGCTTCTTTTTGTCTGTCTGTTCAACTAGAGTTGATATGTAACTAAACAGCTGTAATATCACAAAGCACTGGTACAAGAGTTCTCTGCGCCAACAGAAGTTCTCCTTCTGACATCCACACCAAGATCAAAAGATAAAAATGATGTCAAAATTTATGGCGAATATTTAGCGAATAATCATTATTTAAGGATTTGTTTTATTGCTCTAATCTCCTTTGTTCTACAAACGAAAACTATTTCATTTGGCGTCCCAAACCAGTCCAAAACAAGAGAAATGAACTTACGTTTAACTGCCGGCACAGGCATAAATATTTCCTCGCAAATGTAAATGAAGGGCAACCAGTGTCAAAGACCACGTGACCATAAAAAAGCATGTCGCGCACAATGTGAACCGCTTAGTCGTGGTTAGTCATTTCTTTGCAACCTGCTCTAGAATAAAACCAATCAAATATTTCGTAACCTTAGATATGAGAGGTAAGCATATATCAATTACTATACACTTCCAGCGCTTATATATGTTTTATATAACACAATCAATGCGCATTGTATGTATGGATAGATGGAGGGAGGGGGGATGTGTGTTTGTATGTGTGTGCGTGTGTGTCTGTCTGTGTATTGCTGAAAGCATGATATATGTGTATATATATATATATATATATATATATATATTAGAAGGTTTGGAGATGATGTACATGTATTATATATTAGAAGAAATAAGGTACTCAGAAATCTGGATGGTTTTATATTTACATATATTTATTAATATGTCACATGTGACATATTAATAAATATCTGTAAATATAAAACCATCCAGATTTCTGAGTACCTTATTTCTTCTAATATATATACATATATATATATATATATATATATATATATATATATATATATATATATATATATATATATATATATATAAGTGTGTGTGTATATAAGCACATACCCACACCACATATATTAGTGTTGATGAATAACAGGAGATTTTTGTTGATGTTGTTTTCATTATGTGAACAGTTTTCAGGGGTTGGCAAATGTAAGAAATAGTTTGTTTTAGCCACTTAGTAATTTGAAATTCCTTAATAAATCTCGATGGAATTGTCTGTAAGAATTCATCAATTCAAATATTCTTTTCAATATTGCAAAAGGGTGTAAGAGAAGATGATACTTCTCTGAGAGACAAAGGTTCTACCTTCTGGGTGGGGGGGGGGTGAGAGGAATGTAGTGGCGTGCATGATCCAAAACTGATCAATCGATTTTATAATTGTTTATATTCTTATCCCTTAGACTCCAGATATTTTTTTATCGTTCATCTTTTTTTTTTTACTTGTTTCAGTCACGAGACTGCGGCCATACGTGGGCACTGCCTTCAAGAATATTTAGTCGAATTAATCGACCCACGTACTTTTTTGTTGATCGATCGATTTTATAATTGTTTATATTCTTATCCTTATTCTATCGGTGTCTTTTGCCGAACTGCTAAGTTACGGGGACGTAAATACGCCAACACCGGTTGACAAGCGGTGATGAGAGACAAACACAAACACAAAGCCTTTCACGCACACACATAGATATATATGTTTCCGATGGGCTTAAGGCGGTGAGCTAGCAGAATCTTTAGGACACCGGACGAAATGCCGCTAAGCATTTCATCCGTCTTTACGTTCAGCATTCAAATCCTGCCACAGTTGACTTTGCCTTTCATCCTTTCGGGGTCGATAACATAAGTTCCAGTTGAGTGCTGGGGGTGATATATTCGACTGACTCCCTTCACTAAATTTGCTAACCTTGTACCAAAATTTGAAATCAATATATACGATGGGCTTCTTTCAGTTTCCGTCTACCAAATCTACTCACAAGACTTTAGCTGATCCGAAACTATAGTAAAAAAAGACACGTGCCCAAAGCCCCACGCAGTGGGTCTGAACCCGAAGCCATGTGGATGGGAGGCGACAGCCCCGCCTGTGCCTATGAACTATTACGTTGAGAGAAGTCTTTCTGAAGTCTGAAAATATATACAAGCTTCTAGAATGATCTTTTAAAAATATTTTTAACCCCTCTGTAGCTTTTTCTATTTCGTTGCAATTAGAAAGATACATACTGCTACGAGGTTGTTAGAACCCCTCAGAGAACAGATTGCTTGCGTGTTCATACTGGAAAGTGCTTTTTCTGCTCATATTGGCTTGTGGCCTAGTGGTTCGGGTGTTGCATTCAAGAACAAGTGACCGTTGGTTCGATTCCCTGACCGAACGGTGCGTTGTGTTTCACGTTACTTCAGTCCATTCAGTTGTAATCCAGCGTCGTGGAATAACCTTCCAATCAGGACGAATGTTGGCCCGCTTACCTAGTCGGTGGGTGGAAGGCAACATTAAAAAAACTGAGCGATGCAAAGTGCATTGTGACTAGCGATGTAAATCAACATCTGATAGTCTGGTCGATCATGTGGTTACGTGATATTACCTGTAGAAGCAGGGAAAATTTTTATGCAGCCCTTTAACGCCAGTTAAAATCATTTGATTTCTGGAGTCTGCCGAGAAAGAGATATTTGTAAAGTTTAGGAAACTATTGCCAACATTAGAACGAACATTTAAACTAAATAAAGGATTATGCTGCGTAACATTTCGTCTACTATTTTCGTGAGTATTAATGTCTGCCGCTTTCTTACTTTTATCATTAACTGGTCAGTAATTTGAAAGACAGGTTTTCGATTTCAATGGCCTGTAGTTTCGAATAAAATACACACATTGTGCTTTGTATTACTTTTTCTTTATTTATAAATACAGACGTTCACCAACGTGTGCACGTGTGTGTGAGTGTGCGCATGTATGCACACTCACATATATACATAAATGTATATATGTATACATGTAGGTATGTGCATGTATGCATGTGTGTGTGTATGTATATATATATATACACACACACACATTAGACATCATAAAACCTTGGACGTGGCCCAGATGTTGTGCCGAGAGAGTATTTTACCGAATGATGTGGAAGTTTCATAAATTTTCAGACAGAGTTAAGATTCGTGTTGTATTCTTTTTTATTATCATCTTCGTCATCACCATCCTAATGGTTTATCATCACCTCAAACACCACCCGCTTCCGTCACCATCCCGCTGCCGTCACCGTCATTATCGCTACCACCACCACCACCACCACAACCATCAAACCGTCATCACCGCTGCCGCCACCCCACCATCATCATCATCACTTTCATCACAGACATACCACTAGTAGTGCTGCTGCTACAAACTACTGGGGTTCGCTCGAGAGAAAAGAATTTAGCAGAATTTTATTGAAGCTTTTTAAATAACGTGTGATAGGCCAGTGGAGGTATGTGTGTGTTTGTGCGTGTGCTTATAAACAGGCACGCAACATACCAAGGTATATTTATACGCACAGACGCGCGCGCACACATATACACACACTATTTTGTTTGACTACATTATTACAACTGTATCCACATACATATATATATATATATATACACGTACTCTCATTTCCACCCACCATTTATATATGTACATATATAAATACATACATACATATATATATATACATATATATATATATATAATACATA
>NC_043011.1:9116599-9141599 GCF_006345805.1 Octopus sinensis | reverse complement strand
CACAATGTCTCCATTCTGAACTTCAACAATCGTACCCGTTACCTTTATAACATCATTGATTTGACCCTTTCTCATAAACCGAACTTCCTGGGCCCTTTTCTTATTGTCGCTGTTGCTACTGCTGTTGTCTTTGTTGTTTTCCACCGTTTTCTCGGTACGTCTAGTAGAAAGCTCACAAATGGCTCTTACAAGCATACTGTAAGTGGGCTGTCTTGCCTGTACCATCCACTTTCCTGATTACTTTCCCATCCACTTCGCAACGGAGACAGCGTCCTACAAAAGAGTCACCGTTCCCCACAGCGTTACCCGCACGGGTTACAATACTTCTCAACGAGGCCCTCAGGTGTAATCAAGGATTATATATTTATGCAGATCCCACTCAACCCATGTCAGGGGCCGTAATATGTGAGCTCCCCAGCTTCTCATATTGCACCGCAAAGGTATGAACAATCCTAGGGTTAGCATCTGCATCAGCTTCTCGGATGCGATTTCTGTGACGCTTTTCCCTATACACTGCGGAACCAGCCACTGGGTGGAAGTGTGGAATACCAACCAACTCGTTTCGCATCATACTCGGTTTTAAAGACTACGTACACACTTATCCATACACTCTGTTCCAACCGATGGAGCACACACTCTGTCACTCATCGGTCATAGCTTCCTCCAGTCTGAGGGTATATATATATATATATATATATATATATATATATATATATATATATATATATATATATATATATATCATGCCATCCCATAGTTTTGTCTGAATTTTGAATAAAGAAAACAAGTGATCAAATGTTATATTTAATTGAAAGTTAATCAGCAATGTACTTTCCCTGATTATCTATGACTTCCTTCCGTCTATTTACAAGCTTTTTAATCCCATCAATGTAAAACTCTTTTGGTTTCAAAGCGAAGAACTCTGAAATGTCAGTTTCGACCTCCTCCTGGCTTGCTAAAGTTATGGCCTCTAAATGATTCTGTAAACTACGAAACAAATGGTAGTCTGAAGGAAGAAGGTCGGAAGAATAAGGTGGATGAGGAGTTTTTTCCTAACCAAGACCTTCGATCTTCTGTGATGTGATCTTTGCAGTTTGGGGTCGCGCATTGCTCTGATGAAATATCACTCCTTTTCGATTCACGAAAGCGAGTCTTTTTTTTCTTCAAAGCTTAGTTCAAAGGCTCTAATTGATGAGCATTGATTGTTGCACTAGGTGGTAACAATTCAAAGTGAATTACTCCTTTGCAAACCCACCAGATAGAGAGTGAAGAATTTTCCCCATGAAGTTTCCTTCTCAGTTGTGGTTGAGCCTTTTCCCTTTTACCAAGCCACTGTTTATGACATTTAACATTTCGATAGAAGATCCATTTTTCGTCACCTGTCACAAGTCTATCCAAAAAGGGTGAAATGAGTTCGTGAGAATGGAGAGAAGAGCAGATATCAACTCGGGACTTGCGGTTGCTTTCGGATAATTCATGAGGCACACATTTTCCAAGTTTAGGAAACTTTCTAAGTTATTGAAGATGAGGATGAACAGTTGTATGGTTTGAACTAAGCTTTATTGCCAATTCTTCAACTGATAATGCAGGATTTTTCTTCAAGCAATGCCTCAAGGAGCTTATCATCAAACTCAACTAGACGTCCTATTTAATCTTCATCTTTAAGGCTGAGATCTCCACTTCTGAATTTTGCAAACTATCTTCTGCAAGTTCTTTCATTCAAGCATTCTTTCCCATAAACTGAGTGTATGTTTCGAGTCGCTTCGGTTGCAGAGTTTCCTTTTTTGTACTCATAAAGCATTATGTGTCTTAAATGCTCTTTGGATACTTCCATGTTAGAAAGGGTTTTAATCAAAGAAACTTTTATTCTATTATTCTGTAAAATAATATTTAATTAGTTTAAATATACGCAAATGCATAAAATTAATTTTTAATTCCATTAGACATTCTAAAATACTATTAAATTTCATTCAATTTAAAAAAGGTAAAATCGGACACAACTTATGGGATGAACTGATATATATATATATATATATATATATATATATATATATATATATATATATATATATATATATAATATATATATATATATATATATATATATATATATAATATATATAAACAACTTTTTTCTGAATTTTTTTAAACAGGCATGTAACCTTCTTTGTATTTTCTTTCGGTGACACATTTGTCCCCTTCTTTCCCTACTTTCCAAGAACCGATCCGTGTCCATTGATCCTTCTTGACTGTAATATCAACAAAGTTATTGTTATTGCCCTCCTTTTCTAAAGTTTGTTTACATCATGTGCATGTATATCAAAGTGCAGGAAAGCCTGTACTTCGAAGAGGATCCTTCAGTGGAACTGTCTTCCATCTCTGAATATCCTTCAAGCTCCAAATGGTTGTTTTCTTAATTGTCACCCCAATTCAATTGTTACAAATTACCCTTTTTTGACTCAAATTTCTAATATAAAATGTCCCTTAGCAATCATTAAATTTATTCTCGTATTTTTAATCATGTTTATTACAAACCACCACAGCCACCACGATTTCCCCGTACACTCGTGCATATATTTGTAACTAATGGAACCCCATATTTGGCGGTCCCCCTCTCCCTTTTCCTTTCACGTTTTTCCATTATAGATTAAATTCCAAGCAATTTTACGGAACTTCCACATTTCCCGATTCCTTTACTCCTGCCTATCAGCCAACTCCGTCCAGCTGTGGTGAGTTTCATTTCCACTTACAGATCCAATCCTTATTTTTCTGGGTTGAATTTGTAAACCACATCTGACTTAGCTTTGAAGTATCTGTCAAATAATAAAATATATCATAATAAATATATTTGATTCTTTAGTGAAGGCTCCTGGCTTAGTGGCTTACGATCATAAATTTCTGAGTTCGACTCCCGGCTGCGGGTTGTGTTCTTGAACAAGATACTTTATTTCACGTTACTCCAGCCCATTCAGCTGTTATTCAATGGGCCAGCTTTGTCACATTCTGTGCTATGCTGAACTCACTGAAAACTACGTTACTGGTACGTGTGTCTGTGGAGTACTCAGTCACTTGCACGTTAATTTCACGAGCTGATCGGATCAGTGCCACTTTCTTAAAGTCTATTTTATTCACTACCTTATACGGACTCTATTTCTCAGTTAATGTTTGTTGTTTTACACATAATTTACCTGTGTGTGTCTGTGAGTGTATGTTTAGTTCAGACTTGCTGTAATAAATCAAGACATGCTGTCTGAACGTTAAAACCACATGGCTGCCATTTAATACCAGTTGCAGAGGATTAGCGATTAACTTACATATAACGAGGCTATTACATTACCTTTGTAGCTCATCACTGTTAAACAGTGTAGACCAGCGCTCACTCCACCCCTAGTAAACTGCAGGCCATACTAAAGAGGGGCAAGTGCATGGGAAATGTATGATATATTAAGAGTTCTGAATTAACAGACAAGTTGTAGCGGCATCTTAAGCAGGACTCAGATTAGAATATAACCGGTGCATTTGATTAGAGAAATGAAATGAGCATAAATCGCAAGGCTGTTGAAAGGGTAATCAGAATGAATTAAAATAGAACATGCTTCATACTTCAACACATCTTGCAAACTTAACTTATGTAGTAGTAGTAGTAGTAGTAGTAGTAGTAGTAGTAGTAGTAGTAGTAGTAGTAGTAGTAGTAGTAGTAGTAGTAGTAGTAGTAGTAATTAGGTATGGCTGTAAGGAACAACTTCTGGTAAACCGAGCAATTACAGAGGTTTGTAAGCGGAGGAAGACAAAATTGAATGTTACTTGGATTGATTACCAGGAAGCATTCGACAGTGTTTCACACTCATGGATACTGGAATCTCTGCACACAAATAAGGTAGCCCCATGACTACTAAAATATATTAAATATGCAATGGTAAACTGGAAAATCAGTATAACAGGAAAAAAAATGACTCACAAGTTATTAAAACCTACCCTATGCCCATACCTTTTTGCCTTTCTCTGACTCTGCTAACAAACTTGTTAAACGAAACCACTATGGGGTTATAGCTGCTATGGACAAAAAAACCCCATCTCCTGTACATGGATGGCCTAAAACTTTATGCTAAGATCACCATGGAACACAGAAACCTTATCAAAATTGTTCAGAGTCTCAGCAATGACATCGGAATGAACATGGGGCTGGACAAATGTGCCAAAGTTACACTGAGGAGAAGCAAATTATTCAGCACTGAAAACATTGCACTCGACATAGACAGAGAAATTAGAGAATCCGATCGCAACCACACATACAAATATCTAGGAAGAGAAGAAACAGCTAAAATACAACACACAGAAATGACAGAGAGTTTTACAGAAGAATTAGACTGATATTAAACACTGAACTTCATGCTAACAATAAGATAATAGGGATAAACACGCTAGCCATACCAGTCATGAATTACAGCTTTAACATAATAAACTGGAAGATCAGTGAATTGAGAAACCTAAATAGAAAACCCAGAAAACTACTAACAGCGTAGCGAAGCCACCACTCCAAAGCAGACGCAGACAGAATATATCTACTCGGCTCAGAAAGATGCCGAGGTCTGATGAAGATAGAAAACTACTATAAAATAATAACATTTGGACTAACAAATTACTTAGAAACAAAGAGAAGACTACTGCATGTAATAAAGCAACACAAGAAAAAAGAAAACTCTTTTCTTCTCTATACACAAGGAGGCGACAAAATAGAAAGCAGAAGCAAACTACTGACACACTGACCAGAAATGGTGAGAGAGAGAGAGAGAGAGAAAAAACAACATGGAAACTGAATTACAAAAGATGCTGAAGGAGAAATGGAGAGAAAGATCCCTTCATGGCCAGTATCCTGCAAGGCTCGACAGAGAGGAAGTGAGCTTTAGTAAGAACCAACAATGGCTGAAAAGCTTTGGACTAAAAGCGGAAACGGAAGGACGGATTCTCGCTACAAACAATTATAAAAACAAAATAATGAAAACAGGCCTCAACACCAAATGCAGAATGTGCAACCTGCACAATGAGACAGTTGACCACTTCCGTCCTCTTGGGCTGCCCAGTCCTTGCCAAGTCTGAATATGTATACAGACAAGACAAAGTAAGCAGTTATATCCACCGGACAATATGCCAACATTCCATCAAAACGAACAGCGGATGGTATAAGCATGAGCCAAGCAAGGTACAAGGCAACGGTCAGGCCACAATCATCCGGGATATGCCGGTTCAAACCGACAAAGAAATAAAAAGCTAAACGCCCAGACATAATAGGGATTGGGGGAAAAAAATACCTGCTTACTGATAAACACTGCAGTCTCTTCTGATCAAAATATTGTCAAAAAAGAAGTGGAGAAATTTTTGAAGTACAAGGAATTCGAAATTGAAGTATTCAAAATGAAGGTTTAAGCAATATCAATAATAATCGGAGCATTGGGCATGTTAAAAAATCATATGAACAAAAATGTAGAAGCTATACCTGGATCCTCAATACTACACACTGTCCACAAAATAGCCCTGCTAGGAAAAGCCCACATTCTACGCAAAACACTATCAATTCAATAATACAACCTAAACAAAACAAACCACAAATACAAGACACATTCTGTCCAGTGAAACAAATAGGCCAAACATCATATTGAAAGACTTCAGACAAAGAACATGCCTCCTCATTGATATGACTGTCCCAATCGATATAAACGTATCTGTGAAGACCTACCAAAAACTGAGCAAATATAAAGATCTTGAAATAGAAATCAGCAAAATGTGGAACCTGAAGACTAAAACAATACCTGTTGTCATAGGTGCCCTGGGAATGATAGCAAAAGGGGCTGATTGCTACCTAACTCAGATACCAGGAAACCCAAAAATGGCAGAAATTCAAAAGATAGTGCTCATGGGAACTGCTGATATCCTACGCAAAATACTTTCTACGTAATCTCAAGGTTTAAAACAAACATTTTGTTTTTTAGACATCCACCAGTACAACACAAAAAACAACCAAATATATGGCACACTAGGCATAACAACAACGTGAACTTCGAGCCTGTTGTCTCATGAGGTCTCCGGGTGAGACTTGGAGCCAACTTGTACAAATATAAAGCAAAAGTCAAACATATAATAATAATAATAATAATAATAATAATAATAATAATAATAATGATAATAATAATAATGATAATAATAATAATAATAAATGCCCTGATGCAGTACCAGACAGTGGCTCTCATGGCTTCTGACCTTAACTGATTGGAAGTGTTATCATGTACATTGTTTTGTCATGGTATAAAAGATGGCCTACAGCAAATATTCTGTTCAATACCACAGATTTGCTTGTCAGTTGTTGAGCATGTCCCTTAGTGGCTGACGACATGTGCATCTCTGATCATGAGCAGAAGTAGTGGGGAAGCATCATAGCCATGTGTTGAGAGGGATTTTTGGGGCTTGAATAATTCACCTTTGGAAACATGGGTGTTTCGTTCAACATCCTTAAACAATCCTTATTCAGGGACCTTTTGAGTTGGATGGGCTACTCGACCAGAAGAAATTTCTAACTGGGCCCCCACCTGCAATGTCATGCGTTGTTTATCTTGATATGGGATCACCATGTCGCGCACATATGGTTGTGATGCATGTGCCTGGTGTACCCTTATCAGACGGGTAGCCATGATGGGTATACTAGGCTTCGTATATTTTAACCCAGTGTCACTTTGACGGCATAAACTGCTCTCTCACTCAATAGTAATAGTAATAATAATAATAATAATAATAATAATAATAATAATAATAATAATAATAATAATAATAATAATACCATTCCGAAATATACAGATATCTGGGAACCAGCACTCTAAAATGAAAGAGAAAATCTGCAAGGAATACTACCGAAGGGTAAGAATGGCCCTAAACTCAGAATTAAATGCTGCTAACAGAATTAATGCAATCAATTCTTTGGCCATACCAGTAACCACATATAGCTTCGGTATCATTGAGTGGAGTCTCACTGACATGAAGAATCTAGATAGAAAGATCTGTAAAATCCTTACAAGATACCTAATGCACCATCCAAATTCAGATGTAGACAAGATTTATCTCTCAAGAAAAATAGGTGGAAGAGATCTGATACAGCTCGAAAACTCTTTCAAATCAGCAATAATAGGCCTTGAAACGTACCTTAATACAACAAGTGATGTGCTCTTACGAACTGCATTGAAACATGAAGATTCCAAGCAAGCTTCAGTCATGAAGCTTAGTAAGAAATTTAAAGTCTCTTGGCCTACAAGTAAACAATGAGAATGACCAAAGACACCCAAATGCTGACAGACCTACCATTGTTTCTCCTGATTTAACAATCAGAAAGACCGAGATCCAAATTGTGACACACCTATCACTGATGCAGAAACCATCAAACAAAAAGCAAAGAAGGCTTGCGAGAATGATATCGAAGTCAACTGGACATGCAAACTCTTGCATGGAGAATACCCTAACCGTCTGTCCAAGCCAGATATTGATCAAAATCTAACACAGCAATGGCTATAAGGGGCAGGTCTGAAAGGGGAAACAGAAGGTTTCGTTATTGCAGAGCAAGATCAGAGCTTACCTACCAGAAACTACCATGCAAACGTCTTTAAAGATGGATCTGACTCCTTGTGCAGAATTTGTGGAAAATTCGCAGAGACAATTGATCGTGTTGTTTCTGGCTGCCCAGTTCTTGCTCATAAGACAAGACAGACCATGGTATTATATCCTCTGAAATGCTTGTAAATGCTACAAAACTAAATCCCATGATAAGTGGTACAGGCACCGTCCAGAGGATGTAGTAAATGGCGAGGGCGTCACCATCCTTTGGAAATTCTCAATACAAACAGACAGAAAAGTTGACTCCAATCGACCAGACATTGTGATTAAGGACGACAACAGATGGACTTGTCTGTTAATAGATATGTCTGTCCCACAAGCTCAAAATGTCTCAAGAAAACGAATATGAAAAGCTTTGTCACTATAAAGATCAGCAAATTGAAATCACAAAAATGTGGAAGCTTAGTACTACGATAATACGGTAGTAATTGGTGCGTTGGGAATGATAAAGAAGGTGAAGTGAAAAGTATATTAAGCGACTCCCTGGTAACTTCAATCTCCGTGAACTACAAGAGATAACCTTGATGGGTTCAGCCCTTAGACTACGGAAAGCACTCTCCATCTAAAATGGAATAAATGTGGTGATAATTTTAGTAAGGAATGCCACAACTAAGGTCTCCTTGCTACTCTTGGATTCTGGAGGATGCCCGGTACTAAGGCAGCTGAAATTAAGTTATAATGAAAAGAAACTATTAATAATAATAATAATAATAATAAAAATAATACAAAATACAAAAAATAGAAAAGACCTGTCGATTCTTAATGAAATCAGCAAACAATCAACGCTACTGAGCAACAAAAAGAGAACAAAAATGCTCCGCAAATATAATATCACAGAAAAAGATTTGCCGGAGATAAAAGAAAAGCTGAAGCAAGATATCCTTGCCAAAGCTCAAAGGATCCGGCGGTACGAGAAACGCCAACGCTTCTTTGAACAGAACAAAAAGTTCTACCAAGAACTGGGAAAAAATAAAATAGAAGTCACTGCAGCACCAACGGCAGAAGAAGTGGAAGAATTCTGGAGAGAAATATGGTCGGCGAACGAACAGCCAAAGAAAAGGAGTATCAAAATAACAAACTCGGCATCTGAACAACTTTGGACCCCCATAACAACTGAAGAGGTTACCCAGGCACTGCAAAAACTAAGCAACTGGAAGGCACCTGGACATGACAAGATCCCCAACTTCTGGTTGAAATATCTAACAGGAATGCACAAAAAGCTGGCTGAAAACTTTAACAGCATACTAGCAGAGCCAGAGACAATGCCTGAATGGCTCACGAAGGGGAAAACCATCTTAATTCCCAAATCAAATGAAACAGCAAAACCAGAAAACTACAGACCAATAACCTGCCTCCCTACTATGTTCAAGGCATTTACTGCAGTGATATCGCAAAGGCTGAACAAGCACCTGGACGAAAACAAACTGTTCCCAGAAGAGCAGAAAGGATGCCGCAAAGGCTCATATGGCTGTAAAGATCAACTAATGATTAATAAAGCCGTAACTGAAGACAGCCACAGAAAGAAGAAAGGCCTCAGTATGGCCTGGATTGACAACAAAAAGGCGTTTGATAGCATCCCCCACACATGGATCCTCGAAACACTAGCCATTAACAAAGTAGAACCAACAATCATAAAATTCATAGAGCACTCTATGAATAAATGGCAAACAGTGCTACAGCTCCAAACAAAAGAGGGACTCATGAAAACCAAAGCCATCCCCATTAGAAGAGGAATATTCCAGGGAGACACGCTCTCTCCACTCCTTTTCTGCCTGGCACTGTCGCCTCTATCTGATATGCTAAATAGAACTGGATGCGGATATAAATGTTACGGCAAAACGATCAGCCACCTTTTATATATGGATGACCTAAAACTATACGCTGCAAATGACAAACAGCTGGAAACACTATTAAAGACAGTTCATGGATTTACCAAAGAAATAGATATGAAATTTGGATTAGAAAAATGCGCCAAAGAAATCCTGAAAAGAGGAAAACTAGTTAAGAGTAACAACATCACACTAGATTAAAAACAATGAAATAAAAGAATTAGACCAAAGTCAAACTTACAAATACTTAGGAATCCATGAACTAGATAAGACACAACACACACAAATGAAAGAGAAAATAAAAAAAGAATATTATAGACGAGTTAGATCAATACTAAAAACAGAGCTCAATGCTAAAAACAAGATAATAGGTATCAACACTTTAGCTGTCCCAGTTATAAGTTACAGCTACAATATCCTTAACTGGACACTAAATGAACTGTCCAAAATAGATAGGAAAACAAGAAAAATAATGACAGGATCTAGGATACATCACCCAAAATCTGACATAGAAAGACTATATATACAACGTATAGAAGGTGGTAGAGGCCTTATACAGCTGGACAACTACTATAAAATAACCACCATAGGACTGCAAAAATATCTACTTCAGAAGGAAGGAAAACTGATCTAGATAGCAGCAAAACACGAGCAAAACAAAAAAACTGTTCTCAGTATTTAAGGAAGCTGACAAATACAAACAAGAAATCATACCACCTAATAAACATGAAGGAGAAGAAGATGATGATGAAAAAACAACAAAAGCTATAAAACAAATGAAATCCAAACTAAAAATAGAACAGCAACGAACCATGATAAAACGATGGCAAGAAAAGCCCCTTCATGGTGAATACTGCACTAAACTAAACGCAAAAGAAATAGACAAAGAAAAATCCCAGCAATGGTTGAGAAGCTCAGGACTCAAAGCAGAAACAGAGGGATTTTTAATTGCAGCACAAGACCAAAGCTTCCCCACCAGAAATTACCAAAAACATGTAATGAAAAGAAATATTACAAGTAACTGCAGAATATGTGTGGATGGACAAGAAACAATAAATCATATTATCTCTAGCTGCCCAGTCCTGGCTAAGAAGGAATATATTCACAGACATGACAGAGTTGGAACCTACATACATTGGAAGCTATGCCAACATTATGGAATAACAACAGAAAAAAGATGGTATAGGCACACACCAGAAAAGGTCACAGAAAACGAGAAAGCAACCATACTCTGGGATATGCCGATACACACAGATAGAGAAATTAAGGCCAACAGACCAGATATAGTTGTCAGAGATCATGAAGAAAAAAAATGCTTTCTAATTGATGTATCAATACCGGCAGATGACAACGTGTCTCTAAAAGAAATGGAGAAGCTCTCAAAATACAAAGACCTGGAAATAGAGGTAACTAGAATGTGGAATCTGAAAACAGAAACAATTCTTATCATAGTAGGTGCATTAGGCATGATAAAAAAATATTCAGACAAATACATAACAAAAACACCAGGACTTACAAACACATATAACATACAGAAAATTGCACTACTAGACACTGCACACATCCTACGCAGAACACTTTCCATACAATAACCATCAGAGCATCACAACAAATCACAGCACATACCCAAGGCACACAGAGCTGCGCTCGGTAGTGAAGTGAAAGCACGCTATAAAAATAAAACTACTGAATAATAATAATAATAATAATAATAATAATAATAATAATAATAATAATAATAATAATAATAATAATAATAATAAATGCCCTGATGCAGTACCAGGCAGTGGCTCTCATGGCTTTTGATCTTGACTAATTGGAAATGTTATCATGTACATTGTTTTGTCTTATTATATATGATGGGCCACAACAAATATTCTACTCGATACCACAGATTTGCTTGTCAGTTGTTTGACCGTAACCAGTTGAGCATGTCGCTTCGGGATAATAATTTCCTTCTTTTGCTAAAGATATGTCGGATGAATGGGACATTAGAAAGACATGTTATACTTTCTGAATGGTTTAAATAAAATAAGGGATGAAAAAAAGGCAAAAATGCGGTGGAAAGTATCCAAAATAAATGAATAGATTAAAGACAGATTCCACCTGATAACAGATCCAATCAAGGACTTCCACAGATCCAAGATCATTCTCAACTTCCTAGAAATAGCAGCCAAGTGTCCCTCAAATTATAGTCTTTCATCTTATAGTTTCTCAACAGGACACAATAGATAATATGGTCTTAGGTATACTTTGTCAGAAAGAATAGTGAAGTGGCCATGGCTGGAATGCCTGTTAGATTAGAAACGACTTATTGTTTAAAGAATAGAAATAACAAGCAGTCATTTAAAGATATAGTCATGGGCTTTTGTAAGAGCTCAATGCTGACTGACCAAATACTCGCTTGCCTAATGTAAAATAGCCAAATATATGGCTCGCTAGCCTAATGTAGGATGACCAAATACTGGCTGTAACTGACCAAATACTCACTGGAAGACAAAATCTGTAACTAACAAAGTGATTAACAAACGGTTGATTCTAATTCTCCAAAACAGAAAGTTCTAGAACTCACTAACACCTAGTCCAAAGATATTCGATCTACTGACGTCATAATCCTAATACTCAGGATCTTTAATCAATTGAAAGTATTCATTAAGCAGGCAAAGAATGTAGAAAATGGTAAATGGAAATGAATGATACGAAGTGTAGGATCTTGTCACTTAGCAACGAAATGGTTAGATTAAAGAATTGTGAAGTAGAACTCTTCGAGGTGGAATTCGGATTTCTCTACAGTAGTTTACAATATAGGTGTTAGAAAACATGAAATGAAGGTTTTTCGTTTGCATCTATGTTTGGAAGACTAAGAAACACGATTTGGAACAGGTAGGGTATCAACCATTGACGCAATGTCTGAGTGTGCAACAGCTTTATTCCCCGAATTGTGAACTTGCGCCAAGGAAATCTGGATCCTAAAATCTAAAGAGACACAGAGATGAGAAGTGTTTGAGACCTTTCGTTTAGAGTGTACAACGAGGTTATCATGAGGGGACAGTTATGGAAAGAGTTTGCTTAGAAAAGCTCTTCATATAACACCGTTACTGAGGTGAGAGAGTGAAATAGTTTGAACATGTTTGAACATGTAATAAGAATGTAACAGAATAACTACGTAGAGCTGAAGTTCCGCCAAAACTTCCCAAACCCCTGACCACGTGATAGACCACCCAAGAGGTGCACCCCTTAGATCCGTGAAGATACTGTTCACAAAAACCAGCGGTAAGCAGATCATTTGATCAGAGAGAATGGCGGTTGTCCATTTGGTAGGAGAGATAGCGCGGAACTAAAGAGGATTGAGCAGTTAAGAAGTATTCTCCAAATCCACTTGATTACAGTTTAAAATATTGAAATATTTCCAAAATCTCTTCATTCAGTTGAAGTTATCGCTTTCTAAATTAGTTTTTCCTTTTTTTTCTTTGTAAAATTTTTCCACTTTTCTTTCGTTTTCTTTTGTATTCTTTTGAAGATGAATGAATGAATCTTGAATAAATAAAACTACGGCGGGGAAAACATTACATTTCTATTTATGATGACATGTAGAAGTGTTGTACTGGCAAGAGCAATTATAAGCTGTTGCTAATAATTTAATCTTCCCAACTCCCTTCGCTCTTCACCACTACACCGTTCTACAACTTTAGAAAAAAACGTTGAGTTCACGAAAACACCTGAAATAAGAGAACGGCGTGGATTAAGACAGATCGGGTGGATGCGGGTGTACTGAATGACGTACGTAAAGAATTTTTAAAGAATTGAAATTAACCTTACTTTTTAAAAAGAGGAAAAAAAACCCACAAAAACACTTAGATGTGATTAATTATCAGGTGGTAATTAATTGTTTGTGGATTGCCAAGCGAGGAGATAGTTTCCAATAATTAAAGAATAATTTTAGAAAATTTAAATAAACAAGCCTAGGAGTGGCTGTGGGGTAAGTAGCTTATTTACCAACCACATGGTTCCGGGTTCAGTCCCACTGCGTGGCACCTTGGGCAAGTGTCTTCAACTATAGCCACGGGCCGACCAAAGCTTTGTGAGTGGATTTGGTAGGCGGAAACTGAAAGAAGCCCGTCGTATATATGTATATATGTATGTGTGTGTGTATATGTTTGTGTGTCTGCGTTTGTCCCCCTAACATCGCTTGACAACCATTACTGGTGTGTTTACATCGCCGTAACTTAGCGGTTCGGCAAAAGAGACCGATATAATAAGTAGTAGGCTTACAGAAAATAAGTCCTGGGGTCGATTTGCTCGACTAAATGCGGTGCTCCAGCATGGCCACAGTCAAATGACTGAAGCAAGTAAAAGAGTAGGCTTAAGTGGGAAGGTCTAATCTTTGTTAACAAGAATATTAACAGCAGTTGGCGTATCCCAGATTTTGTGGATCTCATCAGCGAATCATAATCAGAGAATCATAATCAGCGAGGACTCGACCGATCAAGAGACAGACATATTTACATGCAGTGAAGGTTTAAGAAGATTTCTGGTTAACAATATGCTTGCTATACATGTATGTTGATATATGTATGTAGATTTTAATATAAATATGTATTGCAGTATTTATAACAGGTTTAATTTCTATGCATTAATTTGTACTGTCTTCATTAACGGCAATAGGTTTTTTTCCTCGGTTTTTTCCTCGGATTTTATAATTTTTATAAGTTTTTTTATATATATATATACACATATTTTTGACCTTTTTGTTTATCGCTCGAAGATTGACCGTTTTTTCTAAAGGGCCAATCAAACAAGTCCATTTCTTTTTAAAGGTGTAGCGTTTGTAAGAGTATAGATTGAATTAATATATAAGTTCCATTCTAGCAAAAACTGTCTGATGAACGGCAACGAGAAACTCAGAGTAACAGATTTTGTTGAATTTTCTGCTGCTTAAAATAAAGCATATTACTCTACCACTGGTATTTGAGTACTCTTTTTTCCACCTTGTTTCACATTTATGTGTTTACTCCGGTATATATATATATATTATATATATATATATATATATATATATATATATATATTATATATATATATATATATATATATACCGGAGTAAACACATAAATGTGAAACAAGGTGGAAAAAAGAGTACTCAAATACCAGTGGTAGAGTAATATATATATATAACGGGAAGCTTTATGAAAATAAACAAAAGATGAAGGCAGGTGGAATACAAACAAACAATTGTATTAGTATGGCGCTCAGGAATATAAATAAAACAAGTCTTTTACGTTTCGAGCCTACGCTCTTCAACAGAAAGATACACAGAAAAGAAACACGGAGAGAAACAAGGAGAGAAAAAATGCGTGCAGAAGCTAGCGAATCAACATATATATATATATATATATAGAGAGAGAGAGAGAGAGAGAGAGAGAGGGAGAGAGAGAGAGAGAGAGAGAGAGAGGGAATAAACTTCAAAACACATGCACTCCGTCGGTTACGACGACGTTTGTTCCTGTTGGAACAGCCTTCTCATGAAATTTATATAGAAGCGGTTGAACACTTCACAGACACGCGTAACTTTAACGTTGTTCTCAGGGAGATTCGGTGTGACACAGAGTACAACAATGCTGGCCCTTTGAAATACGGGTATTATTCATTTAAGAAGAAAATATGGACCTTGGAACTCTCTGCATTCAATAAGACAGTGGCCCACAATGTGTTTGCAATGCCAGAACTCATAGCAATATTTAGGCTCCTTGATTGGACGCTTAATGAGATGAGAGCAATTGATGTGAAAATCCAGAAGATAGTGCCCGGCGGAAATAATGTTCACACAAGCTGCGACATAGACCGCCTATATTTAAAACGAAATCAAGGTGAAAGAGGCTTAACATCGACCCAGACTGCTTTTGAATGTCATATCTTATCCCTTCGGCAACATCTTTTAACCATCAAGTGTAGAAATGCATGCATTGACTAAGTTTGCATGCACGAGGCAGATAACATCATGAGACTTGGAAAGCAGCTCTTAAGCAACATTCCTTGTCTGATAATCTTGAATGCATGCCCAAAGAGGTTGCATGACTCTACCGCAACGAATCATCAGATGAAAGTGTATATGAGTGTCTATGAGGAGAAGACCTTGCATGGATATGTTTGCAGAAAGCTCCAGCATGACAGTAACATTGATCATCAAAGCAGTCTATCATGGACCAACAACCTGGTTACTAACTCTCACTTTGAAGGTTACGCGGTTGCAATCCAGGAAATGAAAATATCAATCAAATACCTGATTCACGATAATGACAGAGGCGCAGGAAAAGCAGCAAAATATGATAACCGATACAGGTTTTGTGGAGATAACACCGAAGATATTATCCACATCATAAACAGTTGTCCAAAATGTCATCGCGTTATTATCTACCGATAATACATGATGTTGTAGTCAAGACACTGTATAACGAGATCCGTCGAAAAGGTAATCGTTAGGTCAAAGAGATAAAAACTCACTGTATGGCAGAGGCCATAGCCAAACATAATATGAAAGAGTTCTGGTGGAATATTCCAGTGAAAATCTCAATAAAATGTAAGCATAAAAAACCTGACATATTGATTTGGGACAGAGAAGAGAAACTGTGTACAGTGGTGGAAATTAGCTGCCCAGCGGATGTTAGCATAAAGCTAAATATCAAAGAAAATACCTGCTCTGAACTATTAAAAAATTTACAGCTATTCTACCCGGATTACAAGTTCAGGATTAACCTGTAATTATTGGGGCACTGAGATATGTAGCAAACTGTCTAAGCACCAATCTTGAGAAATTAGGCCTCTCAGAACCAGAAAGGAGAAAGTTAATTAGAAGATTACAGATTCAAGCTACCAATGGAACTGACAAAATTTGTAAAATTTTGCAGAGGTTCAGCATTTAACTAGGCACGTCTAACTATGCTACTGTGTACCTGAAGAGACTTACATAACACAAAACATACACGTCTGCACATCAGTCACTCCAAATATTGCTCGTATACACACATATATGCATTACATGGAAAAGTGCGAACAAGAGAAATAATATTCTTAAGATTATAAACCTGGAAAAGTTCAGGACAAGTTATTATATCTGCTAAAGAACAGAATGAAATATTGCAGCTAAGGATAAAATTTCAAATAAAATATTTAGATTTAGAAAATATTAGCTTTTATTAAAACTAAAAATTCTATTACAAGTTATTACTTCTATTTGTTATTACTACTTACTTCTATTAAAAATTTGAAATATCCCAATAAGCATATTTTTGCACTTTAAAAAATTCGTTTTTTTTAAATTATTAATTAATAATTAGGAATTTGAAAATACGTTATAAAAATAATAGTAGTACATAATTAGTACAATAAATAGAATAAAACAAAAATTAGTCATTGAGAAGGCTAGCCACTGGATTTGGTTAAAAAGAGACGATGAGCGATGGCTAGAAGTATATTGAGTTCTTCATAACCAGCTGATCTAGCAATCGGGGCCTCATATCAGTGAGGAGGGCCGGTGCGCATTGATGCCATCGAGAGGTAGGCCCCAAAACGGCGCGCATTCTCTCCTGATGACCCATACACTTGCTAGCCTCCGATATACGGAGCTTTTAACTGGTAGCACTTGCATGTGCAAGTTGTTTGCAAGACATCTAACAGCAAAAAATACCGATCACAACCAATTCACAGTAAAATTTATTGCCAAGTCTTCACCTTTTAGTCTCGACCCAATGACTATTTTTTACAAAATGAATTTGTCTACCATATATACTGTTCTACTTTGCATAAAACTTTAATTATATTCGTACTTCTGGCTCTCATTTTTCAAGCATTCAAGTGTGTCAATATTTTAACAAAGTTATGGTACCTTTTTTGATTATAATGTTATTTTGTAAATTAAAACCAAATAATTTTTATTATTCAAATTTTATCCCTAGCTGCAATATTTTAAGTAAAAATTTCTTGATCTGTACTTTACCAGATGTCGTGTACTTGTGTGTACTTTTCCAGGTTTATAATCTTAATAATATTATTTCGTTTGCTCGCACTTTTCCGTGTAATCCTTGTTTTTTCCAGGCTATGCTATTCTGCTAATTGATAATGTGTCAAATGTGTCAATTAGCGGTGTCTTTGATGTTTCCTTACCTCAGTGATGTCGGTGACATATATCAAAAGTCCCCTAATAGAACTATTGTCATAGAAAAATAAAGGACTATGTTATTGCCCTCGATTTTGAAAAACACTCAAACCGTTTTGTTTTAAAACTTCATTGCATGAAATTGATTCCATGAAATTCCTCGAATTGAGCTCTATCATTTAAGTTTAATTAAAATATAGTTTGTTTTTTAAAAAAAAAAAGTTAATTGTACTTAAATCCAATTTTTTGCCTTATATATATATATTTTTTCATGATATTTTACCTTACAACTCTTTTGATACAAATTTTTGTTGCGTGGGTTCAAAGCTATGAAATTCTTCATGCTTTCTTCTATCATTGAAGGTAAGATAAATATATTTTGCTTTTAAAATAAAAAAAATTATTTAGATCTAAACTTGATTGAAGACGTTACTTTCCTATAACGTTGCTACAAATTTTGATGTAACCTTTTTTCTACTGGACCAAATATCAATTTTCTTTATGCCAAAATGTAGCTAGGGACCAGTCCTCTTCAAAAGTGTTAAAAGTTCTCAATTTGGTTAAGAACTGAATTAGCGACAAGCTTTGAAAGATGCTGCATGTGAGTAAATTGCAGCCTTAAGAATATTATTTAACTACTACCATTGTTAAATGATATGTTGCACGTATTCACACATGCATGCATACATACATATATACATACATCTTACTAAATATAAAAGAGAATCTACCTCTGTTCGAAAATGGAGGCCAGAGTGTGGCACCAAAGTACCAGAAATTTTGTTCAAGGTCACACTTTTTCAAGGAGAAAGTCAGAAGTCAAATGAATTTTTCCTGATACTTTCTATAAACGCAAGCTGCGGTTACACGCATACATTTATACACACATGGATGCATACATAGGCATGCACATACATATAAACATGCATACATCCCTGACTATCTACCTGTTGCTGTCTAAATTGCTATGGAGAGAGAGAGAGAGAGAGAGAGAGAGAGAGAGAGAGAGTGAGAGAGAGGGCATTGTTTCTCTGTTGTTGGATAGCCGCTCTTTCAGAATTGGAGATAAATTTGATAAATTAAACCAGAATATCATATGTATATATACATAGATGCATATATATAATATATATATATATATATATATATATATATATATATATATAATATATATATATATATAATATATATATATATATATATATATTATATATATGTGCATATATATATATATATATATATATATATGTGCATATATATATATACACATATATATATATGCTTATACAGATGCATCCATAGGTACATATATATATACGTACCTAGATACATAGCTATATACGTAGATTACTGCGTGTATATATATATATATATATATATATATATATATATATATATATATATATATAATATATATATATATATATATATATATATATATATATACGTGCATACATAGTCACGTAGGTGTTGCGAAATGGAAATTAAACCTTGAAACTCAGGAACTGAACATTCATTTTCGACATAAAATATAGTAGTTGCATAAACAGTTGGATTTTTGGATTTTTTTTTTCAAAATCTTGCAACACGATCTCCTATTTTTTTTCCTCTTGTTAAAACTAAGCCAGACCTTTGCTAAACTGGGAAAGCATTAGGTATGGTGTTGTTTGACTCACTTCAGGATGGTGGCATAAAATGAAAATAATAATGATAATAATAAAATTGAGTCAAACTATAGTTTTTAGTAGGTTGGCAAGTGTTATACCTTCTTAAGGAGAACATGTTTCCATGTTCAGTGCCAAGATATGAACGCATCATGTCAGCTAAGGTAATTTGCCTGAGACATGTATACAACTGGTTCCAACTTAGATTCTCTCACAAAAAATTCCTCCTTTCTTTTCTTCTCTTTTTCCTTCTCTCGTTCTTTCTTTCTTTCTTCACCGAAGAATGAGTGGAGGAGGAAGTTCTGCAACTGGGTTTTCTTAAGACATATTTTTTTCATTTTTTTTTTTGGTTTTGTAATTGAGAATATCATCGAA
This sequence comes from Octopus sinensis, assembly GCF_006345805.1. Lineage (NCBI taxonomy): Eukaryota > Metazoa > Mollusca > Cephalopoda > Octopoda > Octopodidae > Octopus > Octopus sinensis. The sequence goes on along the minus strand of NC_043011.1, from coordinate 9,121,926 downwards.
ATTATTCTAAGAAGCATGTGTCTTCCTTATGATTATATGCAGTGTGATGTTGGATTCTCTCTTGAGATGGTGGCCAGGTGACATCATTGGTTTATGTAATACAAAATTCGCTGTTTTTTTAACTCAAATCCTGCTGGGTTAGATTTAGCTTCGAATTTCCTCCACCAATGAAATGGGTTCCATCTGTGTTTAAAAGAGTATTAAATGTTCTTCTTTGATTCTTGTCAACTTTTAACAAGCAAATCTATGATCAAAGATATTCTCGATGCGACCATCTTGTCTTTAATTCAATTAGAGTATGCCTAGGTTTATATGATGTGTTATGTCCATCCATTTTTTAAAGATGGTAGTGCGTTAATCAAAAGGGATTTGGTCACGTTTCCTAGTAATTTAAATAACTGCACAGAGGCTCCTTTGATTATCGCTGTGATGGTGTTGTGGCCATAGTAGTTACTATTGGTAGTTGATGATGTGTTTTAGAAACAATTATAATAATTAATGGCTCTGCTCGTTAGTGTTGGTGGCTATAGTAACCATGGATAAGAAATAGAAACGACAAAATAAGATAAAACCTAGAGAGAAAATCTACTGCAAGTTTCACAGTAGTTCACGGTAGATGTTCTCTTTCCCCCAAAATTATAAACATCCGTTGGGCAGCCGATGTTTACGGTAGGGCACAACGTTTGTTCCCTGACCGCTATAAGATCTATGGTGTTTTGCACCGGGTTATTGTTTTTGTAGGAATTCCCCACCAGTGTTCCATATTTTTAAAGGTTTGGATACATTGTGGTTGTAATGTGCTTTTGGAGTGGCTGTCATGGTAATCTTTCCTGCCGTTTATAATGTCGATAATTTTAAACAATAATGATGTATCTAATGGAAAGTCAGTCTCTTACCAACGTTGTTGGCCAGTTGCAGATGATGTTGTTGCTATCTTCGACACTAGTATACCACGATCGATATTTATTTTTAAAGTTTTCTTCTGGGTCGGATGTGATGTATTTATCGCAGTTCCAGCTGAGTACACGTCCATTATATCGATGTTGTCTAAGTGATACGTATTTAAAGGCCATTTAGGCTGACCTGACGCCTCTGTCTCCGTCCTTTCATTTAGCATTGATCTTCTCCGTATCATTGATAGTATGAAAGTTATCAGTGGTGGCTTCCTAGTCTTGCTGCCCAAGTTGCCGACCTCTTCGTGTGTCCGGTCTTATATCGTAAATTGGTACTTTCACTGTCACTGCAAAAACACAATGGGACATGGTCCTATTGAATACGAACCTAATCTCCATACTTGCCAAAGTCGGCTGAAGTATTCCTTTATCACTCTAATTTTACTCACAGATCCAATGTACGCAGTATTTTCTTCCATTCCAAGATACTTTTAGCAGACGTCATCGGACTAAGGGTCTTAGACAAACTATTAAATCTCCACCATCTCCAGTGCCATCTTCAGCGCCGAGACCATCAGATCACGTGATTTCAACGGCGGGGAATTATCCCCCTCCCCCTAGCAATATACGTTTTGCACCAAGAGGTACTATGAGAGTTTCTCTCGTGGTATAGTTTGTTTTAACAGAACATTCACGTTTAAGTGGGGACAAAATATTGCTTTCATGTTTTGGTACAAGGCTAGAAATTTCAGGGGAGAGTTAGGTCGATTAGATTGACCCCAGTGCGTAACTGGTACTTATTTTATTGACCTCCAAAAGGATGAAAGGCAAAGTCGACCTCGGCGGAATTTGAACTCATAACGTAAAGACGGACGAAATGCTGTGAAGCATTTTGCGCGGCGTGCTAACAAATCTGCCAGCTCCTCGCTGCCTTAAGTGGGGACAAGTATTACCTCTTGTTGTAAGCTTCTTGTATTCTCCTCTCAATTTCATTTGTCCTTCGCCTTCCGATGCCTGTCCTTGTATTGCTGACAATCCTACACTATCTTAGGGCTATAGTTTTCGCTTCAGTTGCGCTTCGTACTTTCGCGATTTCCTTATCGCAACCCTGTCCTACCTCGAATACTCTCTTCAGCTTCTCTCTATTTTTCATGGTCCGTTTTGTTAGACAGAGTTGCATATTTTTCTCAACAAACGTGGTTTGTTGATGCTACGACTCCATTGTGAATAATCGGAATATTTCCCATCCCAGAAGCTCTTCATCATCCTTAAGCAACCAATCGAAGACTCTTCCCTAAGAGAATAGGTAGACGCATTGATTCAATCCAAAATTCAACAGGTTTTCTTATCATTCAATCCCCATCTTCCAAAGCTTTTTCCCCCTGTTTTCCTATGGCCTCTCCTCAACCAAATCGCTAGTAATTCTTTATCAGCTAAATTTCCTGGCTTTGATCACCGACACAACCTCTACAAAGGGGCTTCTTTACATTAGACCAATAAACCGTTTCTTAACAAAGCTTCTATTAATGGAAAACGTTTTAGGGGTTTTTGGTATTTATTACACGAATGTAGTCTTAGCCCCCCCCCCTCCAAAGCACTTCGTATCTAAGCGACTGAATGTGACGCCATGCTAAATGTGTGTAAGTATGTATGTATGCATATATGCTTGTACGTGCGTGTGTATGCTTCTATGTGTGCGTGTATACGTAAGCTTTACGTATGAGTGTGCGTATGTATATATGCCTGTACGTGTGCGTGTATATGTATATATGTATGCATGTATCTATGCTTGTACGTGTGTGTGTATGTGCGTATGGAAGAAATAAAGAGAGAGAGAGAGAGAGAGAGTATGCTCGCTTTTATAATATTACTTTAGCTCAACGCAGAATACAAGCCAGTCATTAAGAAACTAACAAAGCTATCTTGTTTAGGTGAAGACCAGACGCTGTGTGTATATCTAAGTGGGTATGGAATGGTGTGTGTGTGTGGTGTGTAATATATATATATATATATATATATATATATATATATATAATGTATCAGTGCATGTACGCTTGACGTTTATACATCTCTTCAGTAGTCAGGGTGTTATGTATATGTCAGGGTAAATATTTATACGTGTATGTGTGTATGTACATACATGTATGTGTATGTATGTATGTATGTATGTATGTATGTATGTATGTATGTATATATATATATATATTATATATATATATATATATATATGTATGTATGTATGTATGTGTGTATGTATGTATGTTTATGTATATATATGTGGGGGTCGATGTAATCGACTATTTCCCTCCCCCGAATTTCAGGCCTTGTGCCCATAATAGAAAGCTTTATTATTATTATTATTATTATTATTATTATTATTATTATTATTATTATTATTATTATTATTATCATTATTATTATTATTCAGTAGTTTTATTTTTATAGCGTGCTTTCACTTCACTACCGAGCGCAGCTCTGTGTGCCTTAGGTATGTGCTGTGATTTGATGTGATGCTCTGATGGTTATTGTATGGAAAGTGTTCTGCGTAGGATGTGTGCAGTGCCTAGTAGTGCAATTTTCTGTATGTTATATGTGTTTGTAAGTCCTGGTGTTTTTGTTATGTATTTGTCTGAATATTTTTTTATCATGCCTAATGCACCTACTATGATAAGAATTGTTTCTGTTTTCAGATTCCACATTCTAGTTACCTCTATTTCCAGGTCTTTGTATTTTGAGAGCTTCTCCATTTCTTTTAGAGGCACGTTGTCATCTGCCGGTATTGATACATCAATTAGAAAGCATTTTTTCTCTTCATGATCTCTGACAACTATATCTGGTCTGTTGGCCTTAATTTCTCTATCTGTGTGTATCGGCATATCCCAGAGTATGGTTGCTTTCTCGTTTTCTGTGACCTTTTCTGGTGTGTGCCTATACCATCTTTTTTCTGTTGTTATTCCATAATGTTGGCATAGATTCCAATGTATGTAGGTTCCAACTCTGTCATGTCTGTGAATATATTCCTTCTTAGCCAGGACTGGGCAGCTAGAGATAATATGATTTATTGTTTCTTGTCCATCTCCACATATTCTGCAGTTACTTGTTATATTTCTTTTCATTACATGTTTTTGGTAATTTCTAGTGGTGGGGGGGCTTTGGTCTTGTGCTGCAATTAAAAATCCCTCTGTCTCTGCTTTGAGTCCTGGGCTTCTCAACCATTGCTGGGATTTTTCTTTGTCTATTTCTTTTGCATTTAGTTTAGTCCAGTATTTGCCATGAAGGGGCTTTCATGGTTCGTTGCTGTTCTATTTTTAGTTTGGATTTCATTTGTTTTATAGCTTTTGTTGTTTCTTCATCTTCTTCTTCTTCTTCTTCATATTTATTAGGTGGTGTGATTTCTTGTTTGTATTTGTCAGCTTCCTTAAATACTGAGAACAGTTTTTTGTTTTGCTCGTGTTTTGCCGCTATTTGTGTCAGTTTTCCTTCCTTCTGAAGTAGATATTTTTGCAGTCCTATGGTGGTTATTTTATAGTAGTTATCCAGCTGTATAAGGCCTCTACCACCTTCTATACGTTGTACATATAGTCTTTCTATGTCAGATTTTGGGTGATGCATCCTAGATCCTGTCATTATTTTTCTTGTTTTCCTATCTAATTTGGTCAGTTCATTTAGTGTCCAGTTAAGGATATTGTAGCTGTAACTTATAACTGGGACAACTAATGTGTTAATACCTATTATCTTGTTTTTAGCATTGAGCTCTGTTTTTAATATTGATCTAACTCGTCTATAATATTCTTTTTTTTTATTTTCTCTTTCATTTGTGTGTGTTGTGTCTTATCTAGTTCATAGATTCCTAAGTATTTGTAAGTTTGGCTTTGGTCTAATTCATTTATTTCATTGGTTTTATCTAGTGTGATGTTGCTACTCTTAACTAGTTTTCCTCTTTTCAGGATTTCTTTGGCGCATTTTTCTAATCCAAATTTCATATCTATTTCTTTGGTAAATCCATGAACTGTCTTTAATAGTGTTTCCAGCTGTTTGTCATTTGCAGCGTATAGTTTTAGGTCATCCATATATAAAAGGTGGCTGATCGTTTTGCCGTAACATTTATATCCGCATCCAGTTCTATTTAGCATATCAGATAGAGGTGACAGTGCCAAGCAGAAAAGGAGTGGAGAGAGCGTGTCTTCCTGGAATATTCCTCTTCTAATGGAGATGGCTTTGGTTTTCATGAGTCCCTCTTTTGTTTGGAGCTGTAGCACTGTTTGCCATTTATTCATAGAGTGCCCTATGAATTTTATAAGGGTTGGTGCTACTTTGTTAATGGCTAGTGTTTCGAGGATCCATGTGTGGGGGATACTATCAAACGCTTTTTTGTAGTCGATCCAGGCCATACTGAGGCCTTTCTTCTTTCTGTGGCTGTCTTCAGTTACGGCT
>NC_043011.1:9054099-9109099 GCF_006345805.1 Octopus sinensis | reverse complement strand
ATCTATAATTATATTTTGACATTAAATGTAATTTGATCATTAATAAAAGTTTCGTTAATGAGGTCCTTATTAGATTACACTTAATTCAATGTAACTTTCAAATATAGAAAGTTTCCGCGTACCTGAAACTAAACACTTCCTCATAAACGTGTGGCTATCTCTTCATGACAGAAAACACCTTAATTAAAAACCCTAAAGTAATTAGTTGTTGAATTAAGTCTAAAAACGTTACTATTGCGCTTATTATGATAATGGCGTAGAAACAGATGTTTCTGATGATATTTTAGTGAGTTGCTAATGACAGAAAGCAGTGTTGTGGGTAGCAATGTTGTTAATAGGAGAGAAAGCAGTGATGTATTTCCCCGCATTTTTTAATTCTGAGTTAATTGTAATAATTTTTTTTTAATTCAGTAATTTAAAATAAGTTCCAAGATTCTTTTTTTTTTTTAGTGTTTGTAAGAAATTGGTTATTTTTGCTGCTGTCGGTTATTCAGGCCATTTTGTCTGACCCAGGATCATGCTGGTCGTTTAGTTGACCATTAATCTGCCGAACCATAAGGCAACGTTTAACGTCGTCACTAACCAAAAACCGTTGCTGCTTCTGTTTTCGCTTATCCCTACATCACTTCGAATTAAGGAAGCTTATTAACAGAAGCGTTCCAGTCGTGACTAGCTCATTTTGGTTTCAGCCCTTGTGTATCTAGTACTACACAATCCAATACGCTCTTCTTCTTTTAAGGCGGTTGAGTTAGTTCAAGAAGATATAGCTGCTATTTCTAGGAAGTGGAGCGACAACATCGACGCTCTCTTATTGGCTTGGCCATTCGTTATAAATGCAGTTGGTTAATTCATTTCGCATTTCCGGTTTTGAAATAGAGAAATATAACTTGCTATTTCCGGTTTGAAGGAAATGAAAGTTATCATAACTATTTATCATACGAGGATGTTTATTCAGAACAGTTTTCTTCCCGATGTTTCTTCTTTTCTATGTTTTCACACCAAATTCTCTCTATTTCTCTCCACAAAAAATTTAAAATCAATAAATTATTTTCACATTATTTCCCCCATTTCGTGCATTTTCCGCTGCATGACACTGCACCCTATATACGCCTTCAGGATGTGCAGTTTTGTTTTGTTGTATTAAATTACTTTATGCAATACACATTCTGTCCCAGGCAAACCTATTTTCTCTGATTATGCATTTCTCTAAAATGTTAATCTCAAAAAAAAAATAATAATAATAATAATAATAATTGATATTGCACACAGCGAAAACTGGGTCTTTATATTAAGGGGAACCCTGTTAGAAGTTGTGCGGTAAATCCGAGACATTTCAGTAAATGTCAGAATGTGAAGATAAGCTTTTGTTTTTGCTTTAGATAAAAGGCACAGACGTGTTCAGACCTACCGCATGGCACCTTGGGCAAGTCTCTTCTACTATAGCATCGGGCCAATCAAGGCTTTGTGAATGGATTTGGTAGACAGAAAATAAAAGAAACCCGTCGTGTAGACAGACAGACAGAAAGACAGACAGACAGACAGACAGACAGACAGACAGACAGACAGACAGACAGATAGATAGACAGACAGACAGACAGACAGACAGACATATAGATAGATAGATAGATAGATAGATAGATAGATAGATAGATAGATAGATAGATAGATAGATAGATAAGTTTCTTTATTGGCCACACAGGGCTGCACACAGATGGGACAAATTACAAGGTAGAGCTTTTCTTTTGGGGGATGAAAAAAACAAAAAACAAAAAACAGATAGACAGACAGACAGACAGACAGACAGACAGACAGACAGACAGACAGACAGACAGACAGACATACAGACAGACAGACAGACAGACAGATAGATAGATAGATAGATAGATAGATAGATAGATAGATAGATAGATAGATAGATAGATAGATAGATAGATAGATTTCTTTATTAGCCACAAGGCCGAACACAGAGAGGACAATACAATGTAAAACTTTTCTTTCGGAGAAAAAAAAAACGATCAAAAGGGATGGAAAGCGTTTTGTACGTGTAAACAGCAAAATAAGGCGGAGTAAAAATGTAAAACGGACTAGGTTTATCCGTGGAAAGAAAAGCCTACAAAAAAGACCACGGTAACATCAGGTAGGGAAAGAAATACATGAGAGTAAAGCGCTCTCTTTCTCTCTCTCTCTCTCTCTCTCGCATTTGCAGGATCATGCTCAAAGTAGGTTCATGATTCAGGCTTACCATCTTTGCTACATTCACCCACCTTTTATTAAAACTTTCATGCGACAAAACTTCCCTCTCTATTCTCATCTTCCAAGAGAAAGTAAAAAGAAATGACATCAAACAGATCGAACCCCTGCCGCCATTTCGGTTCGTCGGAAGATTATTTCCAACTTTGCTTCTCACTCTTCCTCTTCCCATAACACGTTATGATTCAGTTGTTTCTAATCTAGGTACAAGGCTAGCAATTCTGAGGGGAGGCATTAGTCGACCCCATTACATGACTGGTATTTTATTTTATCGATCCCTTTGGAATGAAAAGCAAAGCTGACCGTCGAATTTGAACTGAGAATGTAAAGTGCTGTAAAGCATTTTGCCCAAGGCTCTTCCGATTCTGCCAGCCCCGCATCCTTAATACTTTACCATAAACTCAAAATATGGTAAAATGCTCAACATTCCTCTGGGTTTTCATTTCAAAATTGTTTAGAGAACCTTGTCTCGTCCAAACTGTTCGACATAAACAAAGTTTTATAGATTTAAAGCTTTTTCTTTCTTTTTTTGCGCTGTGCTTTTTCTGTTTTCTTGAAATAAAGCTTTTAAACAGTGTTTATCGTTGAAACAGTTTCGAATTTCACAACGATATATTTTCGTTATGATTCATTAGAAATAAACAAACCACCCGACTTATTTCAAGCCACTTGAGATAAACAGTTTTAACCCTGGTTATCTTGTAAGATATCTTCTCTGCCTTTTTTTTTCTGACAAAAATGAACCAAACAATAAATTCCTGTAAAAAAAACATCTTCAAGATGGAAACAAAACTGAAGATAGGTCTTTGACTGGCATTGATTTCCTTCTTATGATCTTGGCACGAAACCAACTTTTGCCGTAGAACACTTTCGTGGATCGCATCAATTCCAATTTATTACTTAATTACAGCAACTACAGTTTATTTGTGTATCTTAATTCACGATCCTACTCTGATTTCAGCCAAAGGCAGGGTAATTCAAACCCTGGGTAGATCATAGGATGATCTTAAGACATTTTCCTCGCTAAGGGAGAATTCGAATTCAGTACAGCCAAATAGCTCACTCGTTAATGTTGCAGTGCTACCACTAGTTTCGATCTGATGGCATTGCAAGGATACACAGGGAATTAAGACAGAGATCAAAGAAGGTCTACATTCTGCTAGTCAACCATTTGGGGTTCTTCGTACATCCTCCTCCTCTTCTTTTTTCTCTTTACACTGGATGAATAACTAATATGTATATATATATATATATATATATATATATATATATATATATATATATATATATATATATATATATATATATAATGCGTGTATAGAAAGCGAGGAGAAAGAGGGGAAAGAAAAAGTAAGATGATGATGATGATGATGATGATGACGACGACGATTACAAGGAGGAGGAGGAGGAGAAGGAGGAGGACTGAAAGACGGCAAGATTACTTTGCTGGTGGAGTAAGTAAATTCAGTCTTGATTGTAATGTCCATCTGTTAACAGTTTCTGTTCGTCAAACAATGGAATAAATCTTGGTTGAGGAATATAAACACGACCAGCCACGTAGCTTTCAAAGTAAAACGGTAAACAATGATAAGAACAACAACAACAACAACAACAATAATAATAATATAATGAAATATAAAGAAAAAAAGATTATTAGCGGTGATTGCCCCGAAGAACGAAACTAGTGGAGGAGACTGAAAGCAAGACAAAGGCTGGCAGTTTGGAAATGGAATGGAACTGCTTTTGGCGGTGGGAAGGAATAACAGGCAGGAATTTCAAATATAAACTGCAGATAAAACGCAACGATTATTTCTTACACTTGGCACAAGACCAACATTTTCTGGGAGAAGTGTACTCCATTACATTGAGCCCAGTAGACGTCTGGTATTGTATTTTGTCGATTCTGAAAAACTTGGTTTCAGTGGGATTTGAAACCGGGAAGTAAGCAAACGTGATTGCATAACACAATGCATTTTGTCCGATGCTCTACCGGTTCGCTCAGCCACAATCTTCTAACAATAACTATGTCTAACAGTTGTACAAGGTCAGCAACTGAAGAAAATGGGAACAGTCTGTTACTGCGACCCGAGCATATGACTGGTATTTTATTTTAGCGACCCAAGAAAGAGAGGGAGAGAAAGAGAGGAAGTGAGAGAGAGGTTACTCGTCTTGATGTTGGAGTTGTCCGAGTAAACTAGTTGAGGTGGGGGATTCCCCGAAAGGCCCCTCCTCAATCATTTGTTGCGATTTTCTCGTTGAAGCCTGTAAATCATCAGTTGTTTCGCTCTCGTTGTCTTACATGTTTCTCTGGATAACAAATGTTTCAGATGGCTCTATGTTCAGCTCTTTGAAATATTCGCCTCACTTAACAGTATTTCTCCTGTCTGTTGCTCCTCCATCAAATCGCTTTCGAACTGCAGTTTGGGCGGTTTATTTGGTTCGTAGTTTTCTTGTTTCGGTGGTGGCGCTGGCGGCGATGTGTGTTGCTCGAATAGTTCTAATGGCTAGACTGAGTTGTTTCTTTCAGTTCATTTTTTGCGTAAATTACGTAAACTTCGTAGGCCATATATTCACCTCGTTTTTCGTATATTGTCTATTGGAGACAAGGTAGATCACGTGCTCTGCTCATCATGATATATTTTGAACAGAAACCTGTGTCCATAGCTGTCGCTGGCCTCCAAAAGTTCACATCAACGTTTTTCTTTAATGTCAAGTCAGTTCTGAAGAATTCTCGATTCATGAGATTATCTCCCCCTATCATTTGGAGTTCTCCCAGTTGCCACCTGGTGAGTGTTTCACTTTCTCTGGGAGCGAAAATAATTTCAATAAAACAAGAATTTATCTTGTATTGCATTTATATATATTTATTCGCCTTTGTATGTGTGTGTGTGCGCACACGCGTATATATATATATATATAATATATATATATATATTATATATATATATATATATATGCACAAACAGAAAGATAGATAGAGAGAGAGAGAAAGACAGGGACGGAGAGAGCGAGAGAGAGGGAGAGAGAGAGAGATCCATTTCTAAATTCTGAAAGCAATAACGCAGTCTGCAACAATATGAGAAGTCTTTTAAACGTGAAACAAGTAAACAAGATCAAGGGAAGAGACAAAGATTCTAGAACTCACCATCTCCATGCTGATGCTCACGTGACTTATATAATTTGCTTGTAATCCTAACATTCCTTCAGTCAGAGACTAAATATGTTTACAGATATAGATTGTGTGTATATGCATAAGCAAAAGCATATACTTCAAATCGTATAAAATTATATATATATATATTATATATATATATATATATTAGTGTGTGCGTGTGTGTATTTATGTCGTGCGTGTGTGTGTATTGACGCACGTACACACAAATATATATAATAAATACCCGTATATATCTCCGTCAGGTATGCAGGCGCCCACATTGCTATTAAGTTTTCCGGCAGCAGGCATGAAATTATATATTATCGGTCAGAATTTTGAAATTTTTTTTCCTTCCTCATTGAGCCGTTTGCTAAACTTTTACACAAAGAATTATTCTTACTATATTTACAAAACTTTTATTCCTGTCGCCAAAATCATTAATACCCCATCCTGCGGCCACCACTTCGGAATTTATTCTAAATTATTCCTAATCATTCTGTGGTGTTATGGTTTTGCTGGCGAATCCTCACACAACACGTCTTTCTGATATTTATCCCAACACCTCTCTAAAGACTATGATGTTTCACTTAAAGCAAAGATTTCGGTTTATCGTTCTAAAAATTACCATATAGGTGCATAAGAAGCTTTCTTCCCGACCACATGGTTCCGGGTTCGTCCCACTGCATGGCACTTTGGACAAGTGTCTTTTATTATAGCCTCGGACCGACCAAAGCCTTGTGAGTAGATTTAGTATGGAAACTGAAAGAAGCCCGTCACATACATATATATATATATATATATATATACACGCGCACACACACATATGTATGCGTGTATATACATCTATGTATATATGGAGGCGCAATGGCCCAGTGGTTAGGGCAGCGGACTCCGGCAGGGCGTGGTGGCGAAACCTGCTGTACTCTTTAACCACAACTTTCTCTCATTCGTTCTTCCTGTTTCTGTTGTACCTGTACTTCAAAGGGCCAGCCTTATCAGACTGTGTCATACCGAATCTACCCGAGAACTACGTTAAGGGTACATGTGTCTGTGGAGTGCTCAGCCACTTGCGCTTTAATTTCACGAGCAGGCTGTTCCGTTGATCGGGTCAACCGGAACCCTCGTCGTCGAAACCGACGGAGTGCCACGGTGTATATGCATGTGCGTGTGTGTGTGTTTGGGGGTCTGTGTTTGTCCAGTACCACCCTTTTGACAACCGGTTTTAGTGTGTTTACATTCTCGCAACTTAGTGGTTTGGTGAAAGGTACCGACAGAATAAGTACCAGGCTTAATATATGGTGTCGATTCGTTCGACTAAAATTCTTCAAAGTAATGCCCCAGTATGGCCACAATCGAATAACTGAGACATATTAAAGGGTAAAAGACTAAAATTATTGTAAAACAGGAATCACATGGAGAACAGCCTCCAACCCCACCCCAAGACTCACTTCAAATGAGATGTTTGCATTCAATACGTAACATTCCATGGAATGATAAAATACCAAATAGCGATATCTTCTTTGAAATTTCTAATATAAACGGCACCGAAAGATTCTCGTTACGTGCACAAATGTGCTGAGTGTGCTGTATCATTCGTGTGGAAAGCACTGGAATCCCAAAGGTAACTCTTTACTATTAACTTCCAAATGATCCCCATGCCCACCCTCGACGAAGCGATTGAAGACCATTCTACACTAAAATCTAAAATTTAGGAAAGTCTTGAAACAACTGGAATTTGATCCACAATTTTGGTAACAACTGGCACTTAATCATCAAGAACTTCCTCCATTCTAAGCGCAAAGTGTTGGTCTCTACTGCCAGCAGGAATATGCTTGCCAGCTTCTCCTCTGTGACTCCAGCAACAACTTCACTGCTGAGAGCAAACCACAACCGAGCAAGTGACACTCAAGAACTAAAATATAATCAACCGTAAATTCAAATGCAAACTTCGTTTTCCGTTTCACAGGACAGTTTGTTGTCATTCAGCAGGATTTCATTTGAATTCTTAGCAATTTTATTAATTTTTCACCAGCTTTGTATCGATTCGTGTTTCATTGGATACAAAAGAGAACGTTTTCATTACCATCCTCTTCCTCCTCCTCCTCCTCCTCCTCCTCCTCCTCATCATCATCATCATCATCATCATCATCAATATATGTATAAATATATATATTTATACACACACACACACATACATTGAGGACGACTGTTCTATTTTGCTCTAGTTGTCCTCGGTCTCCCCAACAGCTTTGCCTGTCGACAACGGGTCTGGTCATTCACGCACCCGCAGTCCTCATCCCTTCCCCGACGCCGGCTCAAAGCGTTTATGCAACTGTGTAATCACCAAACTTGTCGAGAGCGATATCTCGGCTGCTGACAGAATAACCACATTCGATGCCACAGTTCTCTACCCTACTGAAGCGGTCTTGGCTTCCCTCCGGCTCAAACTTTCTGGTCCACCTGCAGAACTTTGACCCCTACTCCAACTCCTCTCTGTCCCTAGCTCTTTCTCTGCGGGTAACAGCAGAGGTGTCGACGGTCTCCGACCGGCTACCTGAAGGTCTTCCTGGGAGCCACCTACTGGGCGCAATCTTGGTTCTCATTGACAGATTCATTCACGGCACCCTAGATTCTTATTCTCGTGGCTTCTTTTTAGTTCACCTAGTCGCTCTCATTAAGAGAGACGTGGCATACACTCCATCGTTGTCGGCAATGTGTTCCTGGGGCTCGCAGCCAAGATCACCTGCAGATCTGCAGTACCTGAACTAAGCGGGGGAATTCTTCCCGGTGCAGTTGGCAGTCGGCGTGGCCAACGAGTGTGAGGAAGCCACCCATGCCACTAGACAGATTTTCAATCAATATCCTCCTGGGCCAACATCGAGGAATTCCAAGCTCTTCGTTGTCAAGATTGATATGAAAAATGCCTTCAACCATCTACGCCAGGATTACTTACTCGAGACATGCCTCAGCCGCACCCCGTCTGCCAAACTGCTGGCTTACCTGTCATACGGGTCTCTAAGCGTGCCCCTCACTGCGGATAAGGTCATACTATCTTCGACTAGCGTTTAATAGGGTGATCCATTGGGCTCCTCCTCTTCGAGCATCACGGCTCCTTTCAACGTAGGGTACCGTCCAGGTACCATACGATAAGTAAGGGCGTAGAGAGTGTCTGCTACGATCTCTGATCAATAGATCCTGTTCTGGTAAGGATCGACCTCGAGACTAATTCGCGCAAGTCATAGGTCGCGAACGTCAACTACAATGCAGAGGGCATCGTGACCTCCGCCTTGGACGTGCGATCATTACTTCACTAGGAGCAGCAGGTGATCTCGAAAGGTGACGTCCTTTTCCTTGGTTCGCCGATCTCCCCACCTGCCATTCGCTCCACCCGCAGATCCAAGCTTCGCCAGCTCGAGACTTTGATGAGCAGACTGAATGTGATCGACACTCATTCAGCATTGTTTCAGTTAAGAAACTGCTTCGCCATGTCGACCGTTTTTGTAATCCCTCCGCGGTGCCCCTTGTTACAACCATGCATCTCTCCTCACAGATCTCTACGCCTGTATTCAAGTGATATGCAACGTCTGGTTTGATGACGCTGAATGGTAACAGGCGACCTTACCCGTCAGATACGGCAGCTTTGGACTCCAGTCTTTTGTCTCACTGGCCCTGCCTGCATTTCTTTCGTCGGTGACCTCTTGCTGTGTTCTCATCAACGGGGTTCTCCACAATACAGTTGAGCTTACTGTGATTGGGGAGGGGCGAGACAAGAGTCAAGAGCCAGTTTGACCTCCGCCCTGCGGACGTCCATTGCCCTCTCACCTATGTAAGCGTCCGTTCCCTCCAAAACAAATGGGACGCCATCCAGTGCAGCATGATCTCGGACAAGTTAGAGCGTCCACTTGACCAGCATCATCTGGTATGTTTCTCTATAATGAAATCCGTCGGAGAGATAACCCCGAGGACAAAGAAATAAGAACCCGCAGTATGGTAGAAGCCATAATAAAAAGGAGTACTGGTGGAATGTCCTAGTGAAGACCTAAATAAAATGTAAGCACAACAGACCTGATATAATGATTTGGGACAGAGAAGAGAAACTGTGCACAGTGGTGGAAATTAGCTGCCCAGCGGATTTTAGCACAAAGCTGAAGATCAGTGAAAAGGAGAACACCTACGCTGAACTATTGAGACATCTGCAATTACTCTATCCAGATTACAAGTTCAGGTTTATACCTGTAATTATTGGGGCCCTGGGATGTGTAACACACTGCCTAAATACCATTCTTGAGAAATTAGGTTTCTCAAAACCAGAAAGGAAAAGCTGATTCGAAGACTACAGATCCAATCCATCACTGGAACTGTAAAAAATCTGTAAAACTTTCTAGAAATCTATCATTTAAATATATATGCGCATGTTTAGATATGCAACTATATGCATGAGAATACATACATAAAACATACAAATCTGCACATACATACACACATACGTACATACACACATACGTACATACATACATACATACATACATACATACATACATACATACATACATACATACATACATACATACATAGAGGAAATCCACTCCATAGATATCAAAAACCCGCAAAATCCTGACAACTGGGAACTTCCACAGAAATAGTGATGTTGACAGACTCTACCTAAGAAGAAATGAAGGTTGTAGAGGCCTGAGATCAGTGCAGACGGCCTTCGAATGAATGCCGTTTGGTATCACACTCAGGCAGCACCTGCTAAACAGCAGCAGCAAAAATAAATATATAAATGATGCAGTCCTGAAAAGTGAAGTGAGAAACATTGTACGAGTTGGCAGTGAACTCCTCAAGAAACTCTCTTCCTGATGATCTCCTCTATGGCCCCAAAACATCTGGGCTCTGTTACCTCAGAGAAGGCCTGGATGGAAAGCACTCAGCATACAAAAAAAAAGAGACTATGCATGGGTATGTTGCTCGGAAGCTTGAAGAAGACAGTAGAATTAACACGAAGCGCAGCCTCTCTTGGACACAAGACCACTACATCACATCACACTTTGAAGGCTTTGCGTTTGCAATCCAGGAATAGGAGATTACCACAAAGTACCTGATGAACAAGAGAGACAGTGATGCTCTTGTAATCCCAAAGTGCAACCCCATGTGTAGGCTATGTCATGTTTCTGTGAAAGACATTATACATGTGACTAGCAGCTGTCCTAAAATGTCGTCACGGTGCCACCTCCCTACGCGGCGCGATCTTGTGGCTAAAACAATTTACAATGCCATCCGCGAAAAAGACTGTCCTGAAATAAACTTAGAAAATCCCTCTGTTATGGAATCTCTCTCTTTATAAACGGCAGTTTGTCTGTCTGTGTGTCTGTCAGGTTGTACCCTCACCCTGACCACGGCTTTCAACCGATTCTGATGAAACTTGACACACACATAGCCCAATGTTATAACGCAGCGAAAACTTTGAAAAGTTCCTCCAGTTCTGAAAAATATCGATAAATTCGACATGGGATCGAGAATCTAAGCTTTTTATATGCAACACATTTTCTGTTGTAGTTTTCGCAACTTGCAATCGATTTTCACCAAACTCATGGTGAAGCTTAATGTTACCCTAAGAAACTTAATTCTGACGTTAGTTTGCCATGCAATACCTTACCATCAGGAAAAATCGATAAAATCATGCCATTTTGGGAAATCGCGTTCAAATTCAAGATGACATATTTTCAACAATATCTTTCACAAATTGGCAGGAATTTTTTTTTAAATTCACAGCGAGCATCATGTCTGCTCCAAGGAGCTATATGGCCCTTTTTATTCCAATAGGATACTTTATTACTGGAAAAAAATCGGTTAATTAAATCATATGTGGCACACATAGCAAACCGATTTGTGTATTAAACACAAACCACAGACTGTCTAGGGGACGCAACTCGACCTTTTTAACTCTCGGAACACGTGGGGTAAGTATCCCAAAATGTATAAAAATGTACAAAAACGGCAAAAAAGCGGGCAGCAATGTGAGTGACAACAACGAAAAAGTCAAAAGTGACCAAACTGAACAAACGAATGGAAAAGGTTTTTTGGTGCACACGACAAAAGCGGTTTATAATAAACGAAGAGTTTGCAAGTAGCGTCCGAGGACCCTTAGGGTACGTCAAAAATTTAAGTTAAAACGTTTGGGGTGGTAGTTATAAAGAAAGTTTAAACAAAAACAGTATTCGAATAACTTGCGGCTGCAGCAGCTATTAGCAGAAGCTATTAGAAGAAGACCAGGTGAACCCACTGGAGGTAAAGTCTCGAATGTAATTACTTCCTGGTAGGAATTGGTTGGGTTGAATTATCGATAGCTGTTTGATAGTTATTTGGGAGTGAAGAGAAGACATTTCAACCTACACATGCGCCTTCGTTCCCTAGAGGGAAAGGACTAGATTGGGATGAATCGTTGCCTACTAGGGGCTCTTACATACCCGGGCAACGCCGGGCTATGTTGCTAGTACATTTATAAATACCAATTCAAGGAATACTGGTGGAATAATGCCATCAAAACATCTGTCAATGTAAACATAACAGGCCGGATATTGTTGTTTGGAACCGAGGGGCAAAGGTATGAACCGTCATAGAGGTTAGCTGCTCTGCAGATATAAATATCTCTTTGAAAATCAAAGAGAAAGAGGATATCTATGGACAACCGTTTCGAAACCTCCAGTTTCTATATCCAGACTATGAATTCATATTCATACCAATAATAATTGGAGCATTAGGTTTTGTTAGTAAATGTGTAAAGGAGAATCTGGATAAGCTGGGATTTTCAGAAAGAGAAATTGACCAGTTGATTCGTACATTACAAGTGCAATCTGTGAGTGGAACAGTAAAAATATGCAAGACTTTTCTCAAGTTCCAAATGTGAATTTATCTGTGTTAACAACATCCCAAAGATGGAGCCTTGTATCTTTGTTGGAAACCGGCACCCTCCTCAGTGGAAGATTTATAACAATTAAAAAGTAGAAGATATACACACACACACACATAATATGTAGATGGGGTAAAAACGCAAGCTGTGTCCTCTTGATGCACATCTGTCTATTTCAGTTTTCCAAATCCGTGTTATGATTGTGTCAGGTGTGCATAAGAACTGAAAATACTGGGGGGGGGGGGAGATTTTCTGCAGAGGAATAATATCAAAACAGCGAGATTGGAAAATAAATAATACCAAACATTTTCCAATCTTTTATTTTGATATCTGTGTGTGTGTGTGTGTGTGTGTGTGTGTGTGTGTCTTAAACGCGGTAAAGTAATGAACCTAGTCCCATATAAAGCGTTGTAAAATATTTTAGGACGATAAATATGTTTAATTTGAAAATACACAATTTACGTATTAAAGACAAAAAAGAATACTGGAAGATAGAGCAGCACCCCCACGGGTGGTGGTGATGGTGGTGGTGGTGGTGGTGGTGGTGGTGGTGCTGGGTGGTAGTGGTGGTGGTGGTGGCGGTGGTGGTGGTGGTGGTGGTGGCGGTGGTGGTGGTGGTGGTGGTGGTGGTGGCGGTGGTGGGTGATGGTGGTGGTGGCGGCGGCGGCGGTGGTGGTGGTGGCGGTGGTGGTGGCGGTGGTGGTGGTGGTGGTGGTGGCGGTGGTGGTGGTGGTGGTGGTGGTGGTGGTGGTGGTGGTGGTGGTGGTGGTGGTGGCGGTGGTGGTGGTGGTGGTGCTGGTGGTTTCTATATAATGGAAATTTACTATACAGATCCTATACACATATACCCGTCCCCACATGTGTATACACATAGGCATTCCCGCACACCCACACGCGTAAGTGAATACATTCACCTAGACATAGGCAGACTCGTACATGTGTGTATACACGTAAACATGTATATGCATATTTATTTAGTTTGTGGACGTAGATATGTGTATATAAGTCTATGTGTGTGAGGGAGGGAGTATGTACTTGTCCACGAGTGGACACATATACATACATATATATATATTTGTGCGTATACATGTGTGTATATATATATATGTGTGTGTGTGTGTATATATATATATGTATATGTGTATATATATATATATATATATATATATATATATATATGCATATGTGTGTATATATATATATATATATATGTGTGTGTGTGCGTATATATATGTATGTGTGTATATATACATATATGTGTATATATATGTATATATATGCATATGTGTGTATATATATATATATATGTGTGTGTGTGTGTATATGTATATGTGTATATATATATATATATGTGTGTGTGTGTGTATATATGTATGTGTGTATATGTATATACATACATGTGTATATATATGTATATATATATATGCATATGTGTGTATATATATGTGTGTATGTATGTGTGTATGCGTGTATGTGTGTATGCGTGTGTGTGTATGTATCTATATGTATGTGTATATATGCTTGCATACATACAAACTGTGTTGGAATATATCATCAACGATGGAGAGTTGGTTACTAAAAGACTATATTTACCAAATAAATGCAAAGGTGGGCGTTTTTAGCAATCGGGAAGAATGCAGCTGCGAAAAGAAGGATGATAAGGTTTTGAAATAAGAAAAAGAACTGGGAAAAGAACGGCACCGATTACTGAGGGTGATGAAAAACGCGAAAAGGTAAAAAAAAACAACAACAACAATGTTGTTTTCCATTCTTTGCTTACCTGGCACCACAAACGGTAGAATATATCCATTTAGTGTGGTGTAGGCATTGAAAGAACGCAATGAACGAATTATTGATTCATGATCATAAAGAATGGTTATAATGTCTTATATTTATTCTGAAGAATTCAATATTGAACATTCGCAGACCTCTCAAGCTGCATATTTAAGTCAAATTGTTGGGAAAAGAGGCGAGGAATAGTTTACGATTCCTCACTCAAAAATCACTCTCTTTATCACATATACTCACTATCAGTCGCTCTCTCTCCCTCTCTCTCTTTCCTCTCTCTCTCTAGATGTATATATATTTTTCTTTTTTATTCTTTTATTTGTTTAAGTCATTTGACTGCGGCAGAAATCAAGCCCAGGACTTTGTAAGCCTAGTACTTATTCTATCGATCGCATAATCCGAACCGCTAAGTTTCGGGGACGTAAACACACCAACATCAGTTGTCAAGCGATGGTGGAGGAGACAAACACAGACACACAAGCATACATGTGTGTGTGTGGTGTGTGTGTGTAAAAGACAGGCTTTGTTCACTTTCCGTCTACCAAATCCACTAACCAAGCTTTGATCGGCCTGAGGCTATAGTAGAAGACACTTGCCCAAGGTGCCGCACAGTGGGACTGAACCCGGAACCATGCGGCTGGCAATCAAGCTACTTACCATACAGCCACTCCTAAATATATATATATATATATATATATATATATATATATAATAAATATTAGGGAATAAATCCAAATTTACAGGGAAAAAATCAGATTTAGGATTAAATCCAATTTTATAGTAAAATATTATAAAATATTATTAGAGACAAAACCACTATTTTGCAAAACAAACAAGGAAAGACTTAATCAATACATAAAATTTTAATAAATAATATATATATATTTAGTATTAATTAACAGGAGATAGATTTCGTATTAAACTTTTATTAGGTACATGTTTCGACCCATCAGTCTGGCTCTCTTCAGCTACATTGATAAAGATGTCTCACTAGCGATTTTTAGTGTCGTCTGGCTTGTTGTTATAAGGCCATCAAATTAGAGAACGAATAATGATTTGCTTTTATTCATTTTTTAACTTGATGGACTTATAACAAGCCAGGCGACACAAAAAATATCTTGTGAGACTTTTTAATCAATGTACCTGAAGAGACTCACACTGATGGGTCGAAACATACGTTGTACCCAATAAAGGTCTAATACGAAATCTATTAATTAATACTATTATCCTAACTGCTACAGCGGAGTTCCTGAAGTAGACCCAAGAGAAGTGCACCACGACAACAGGTAGCTCAAACTGGACAGGTGCTCTACTCACCTTTTAAACACACTAATCAACTTATACTTATTGATCCAAATTATTTATTATTATTATAGTCATACACAAACACACACACACACAGGGTACGATGGGTGAATTGTCGTCATTTTATATTTTCAGTTTTGCGCGTGCGCTTTGTTTATTATTGATTTTGTCGACTACTCAGTATAGTAGGGTCAGTTGGGTACTGTCTGTGAGAAAAACAACACCATGGCGCAATTCACTTTGATAGAAATTTGGAAATGACATGCTGTACTGCTTAGCATTCGAACCGGAATCTCCACCACAAACATTTCAGAGTGTTTGGGTGTCAATCTGGGGACGGTGCAGAGGATTCTAAAAGAGCTGGATGAGTCTAATGGGGATTAGGAAGGTGTTCGGAATGATCACCGGTGATGGCGACGTTATGCCTCCATTCATCTTCCCACATGGCCTCAGACTCAACACGGAGGCCATATCAAGTGCATGAAGGAGGTAGTGCTACTCTATGTGAAGCGACCCTATATTTGGCAACAGAACTCTGCACCATGCCACACAAGCAGGAGAACCCAGTCATGGCTGTCAGACAATTTCTGCCACCACACCACCCCTAACATCTGGCCACCTAACTTCCCAGACTGCAACCCCCTTCATTATGATGTGCAGGGTACAGTTGAGCGAGAGACCAACAAATCTCCTTGTAACACCGAAGATGAACTGAAGGCAAGGATTATGGCAGCATTCACCAACTTCAACAAGGAGACCGTCCAGAAGAGCTGCAGGAGATTCCGAAGTCGTTTGGCGGCCGCGGTTGAAGCCAATGGAGGTTTTTTGGAATAAATTTACTCTTTAGTATTTCAAGATATTTTTATGTAATTTTGGTAAATAAATCTGTTAAAATGGGATCTCAGTGTTGTTTTCATTTTTACGTAATTTAGACGACAGTTTATTCACCACACTCTGTATGTGTGAGCGCGCGTGTAGACACTTGTACATATTTTCTGTTTGCTCGTTTGTCTATCTATCTATCTATCTATCTATCTATCTATCTATCTATCTATCTATCTATCTATCTATCTATCTATCTATCTATCTATTCATCTATCTATCTAGTTATTTATCTATCTATCTATCTATCTATCTATCTATCTATCTATCTATCTATCTATCTATCTATCTATCTATCTATCTATTTATCTATCTTAATAGTCTCTGACTATTTCCTTTTTTTCCCACTAGGCCGCTGGTGGCAAATAATTTCTACTGAATTTTTTGCTACCCTATATTGATAAATATATATATAATATATATATATATATGTATATATGTATATATATATATATATATATATATATATATTATATATATATATATTATATATATATATATATATATATATTATATATATATATATTATATATATATATATATATATATTATATATATATATATATATATATATTCATCTATCTATTTATCTGATCCTCGGTAGTATAGTGATAAGTATCCCCGCCTGTCACGCGGGAGACCGGGGTTCGATTCCCCGCCGGGGAGGCTCGTTACTTTTAATCGTCAATATTGTCACGCCTCCTCCCTTCAAACGGGAAGGAAGAGCTATTTTCATCATCCTTGTGGCTATGGCGAAAGAATGTATCTGGTGGACGCGTCTGAAAGGATTGGAGACAAACACTGTCCTCTCAGGTCAATCTCTCATCAACTTCTTCAAGTATCACTTGAAAAGGAAAGTGAGAGTAAAGAGGCAAGTTTTGTCTAGCGAATGTTTCAAAAAAAGATGGGTGAATGTAGCAAGGATGGCACGTATGAATGACGAAGCCACCTTGAGCATAATCCTACGAACCCGGAAAATTTAAAACAGAGGGTTACCTACTCGCAAACAAATGTGGTAACATGTAACAATATTGACCGAGGTTACCGTGGCCTTTTCCGTAGGCTTTTCTTCCCACGGATAAACCTTATCTACTTCCCCCTTTACACTTTACATCAGGATACTGTGATACACGATCCCTATTGATCGTTTTTTCTTCTTTTTTCTTTTCTTTTGTTTCTTTCCTTTTTTTTTCTTTCCCTTTTATGATCCGTTTTGATCGACAACCTACCCCACCTTTTTTTTCCCCGAAAAGTAGAAAAGCTCTACTTTGTAATCTGTCCCGTCTGTGTGCAGCCCTGTGTGGCTAATAAAGAAACATATCTATTTATCTTCTTAAATGCCCTTCTCTCTCTTTTCCCTATTTCTCTCCCCATATTTTTCTCTGTCTGTCTCTCTACCCTATTTCTCTTTCTTTATCTCGCTTTCTCTCTTTCTGTCTTCCTCTCTGTATGTATGTATATATATATATATATATATATATACCCGTTTGTGTATGTGTGCGTATGTATGTGTGGGGGTGCATGTGTGTGTATGTGTACCTGCGTGTGTGTGCTGCCTCTGTTTCCTCCCCTTCTCTCTCTCTCTCTCTCTCTCTCTCTCTCTCTCTCTCTCTCTCCCATTCTCTTTTCATTTCTGTTTCAAACACACCACATTCTCTAAAACGATCTCAGTTGATATTGAATTAACAGTTTGGTATTCCGTCACTGGAATAGCGTTGCTTCCATGGCAACACCAAACAACAACAAACCTTTTTAACACTCGGCATTCCAATTCATATTTCTATAAATAGATGTTTAGTTACCTTACAGTTACAGGTTCAAACCCCAGTCATTTTCCTAGATATTTATTTCTGCGTAAACCGGAATAAGTCCAAACACAACTTACAATACAGGAGAGTTCACTGAGAAATCTTTCTAAAATTTTGTTTCTCAGTGGACACAGGAATGGATATGTGGTTATAAACCTCGTTTCGAAACCACGAGGTTTCGGGTTCACTTCAGCTGCACGTCCCCTTAGGCAAATGCATTCTGCCATAACCTTATGTAGACAAAACTAAATTTTGTAGAAAGAAATTGTGGAAGCGAGTCAAGAGTAGTGGGTCAGTTCCTGTTCTGGCAGGGTAGACGTAACCTGCCAACAGGTTCACCACAGTCACTACCCAGTTCTTGGATGCCTTTAGCAGAGTCCATTCTGTTGACCATATGGTGACCAAGACTCCGATACTTCCAACTTACCACCCACATGTCTCCTAAAACGACGTGGAACGAATCTTTTTCTTCTGGCAAAGACATGCAATATTTAATTAATGTGTGATTTACCGGGTAGCGACACCCATAATTGCTGCTCATCTTCAATTTAGCCACCCAACACAGGTTAGTGTAGGAGTACTGATACACGATATAGGCTAACTTGGGTGTTCGGACACCAAACACCCAAGTTTATTAAAGAAGTTTACAATGGATATGCGTCGACTTATTAAGGGAGCGTAAGGTAAGTAGGAAGGTAGGAAGGTAGGTAGGTGGTTAGGTAGGTAGGTATGTAGGTAGGTAGGTGGTTAGGTAGGTAGGAAGGTAGGTAGGTAGGTAGATAGGTAGTTAGGTAGGTAGGTAGGTAGGTAGGGAGGTAGGGAGGGAGGTAGGTAGGTAGGTAGATAGGGAGGGAGGGAGGGAGGTAGCATATCTGCTAATTCAAAGTTGGAAACTCGTTACGAGTATTGTTTCACTTTTCGAACCTGACACGTAACTCAGCGTGTGTCTCATATCAATATTTCCTTCATATACAAACACATACCTACATACATATACACATATATATACATACGTATACACGCATACACACACGCGTGTATGTATATATGTATGTATATATGCAAATAAGTGTGTGTGTGTGTATAAGATAAACCTGGAAATGGAAGCGTGGCGTTCAATCATATATAAATTATATGTAGACACCAACTTGCAGTCCCTCTGACCAACCTCTGGAGAAATTCGCTAGACGCAGGTTATATACCGAAACAGTTTCTATCCCAGTCGGTCATCCCGGTTTTCAAACAGGGAAACAGATCCCTCGCAGTCAACTATCGCCCAATCTCACTCACCTCCCACATCATTAAAGTGTTTGAAAGAGTGTTAAGATCAAGGATAGCTGACTTCCTGGAGACCCACAAACTCCTAAATGCAAATCAGCATGGCTTTCGCTGTGGCAGGGACTGTCTAACACAGCTCTTACACCACATTGAAGATGTACTCAGAGCCTTGGGAACAGGTTCGAACTCTGATGTCATATATCTTGACTTCTGTAAAGCGTTCGACAGGGTTGACCATAATATCCTACTCTCGAAATTGGCAAATGTTGGAATCCGTGGAAAAGTTCTACACTGGATTAAGTATTTCCTGGCGAATAGAACACAACATGTTGTAGTTGATGGAGTCCACTCAAGCCCAGCAAAAGTCACCAGCGGTGTCCTCCAGGGGACTGTCTTGGGTCCGCTACTCTTCATAATTTACATAAACGACCTTTCCAGAGTCGTACATTACTGCAAAGTGAAAATATTTGCTGATGACACTAAGCTCCAGCAAATCGTCAATGAAGAAGCAGACCGAACTCAACTCTAGTCTGATCTATATGCTGTGAGTCAATGGGCAGACAGAAACAAAATGCAACTGAACGAGGGAAAATTTGAGCTGATGCATTTTGGAAGAAATTCCTCACTCAAACAGCCATACTCTCTTCCTTCAGGGGAACCTCTCACAGCCTCTAACAATACCAGAGACCTGGGTGTAATTGTTGATGACGATCTCAGTTGGAGTGCACACATCAACAAGAAGGTCGATATAGCTCGTAGGATGAGTTCCTGGATCTTAAGAACTTTCCGGTCCAGAGAACAAGGTGTCATCATACCACTTTTCTCCTCCTTTGTACGGCCACACCTCGAATACTGCTGCCCACTGTGGTCTCCCCATACAAGACAAAACATCTCCAGGATTGAGTCACCCCAGAGGGCACTCACTAAACGAATTGAAGGCATGGCTGCTCTCGATTATTGGGATCGCCTTAAAGCCTAGAAACTTTACTCTCTCCAGCATCGCCATGAGCGGTACATCATTTGTACGATGTGGAGAATATACCGCCAACTTTGCCCAAACGACCTGAACATTAGCTTCAAGGTTCATCCAAGACTGGGACCACGGGCCATACGTCCCCTGCCCAATTCACGATCACAGCATACATGTACACTGCAACATAATTTCTTTTCCTCAACAGGCCCTGCCCTATTTAACATTGTCCCGAAAGAGATCAAAGAGGAACAGGATCCCATCAACTTTAAACGGAGTCTGGATAGATTCCTTCAAGGAATACCAGATAAGCCACCCATAATTGGATACAACTCACCCAACAAAAACTCACTACATGAATGGACCATAAACAAAACTTAACTTAAACAGGATTCAAATAATCCTATCAGGTGGTGCTATTAAGTTAGACATGGCCTGGACCAATCTTTGGTCGAAACGTATCTACGTATATACGTAGATATGTGTGTGTATGAATATGTATATATATGTATATATGTATTTATATATATATTATATATATATATATATATATATATTATATATATATATATATATATATATTATATATATATATATATTTATATTTATATATCTATATTTATATTTATATATATATATATATATATTATTTATATATCTATATTTATATATATTTATATAACTCACTTTGATATTTATCATATATTTATATATATATATATATATATACATATATATATATATATATATATATAATATATATATATATATATATATTATATATATATATATATATATATATATATATATATATATATATATATATATATATATATATATATATTATATATATTATATATATATACAAATAAGAAAATGGAGGAACAAATTCATTCCGATCATCAACTTACGGATATGTATGTATAAACGTAATTCGTAATTAAAAAGAAAATAATAATACAGTATAAGGGAGATAACTCTCATACGTTTTTGAAAATAAATTTTTCGCTTGGCAAGTTAATCAAATGGCTCTGAAAAGAGTTAAGCATGGAGAATGGGGTTTATCTTTGAGAATGGCGAATAAACTTGGGCGGACATTGTATTTATGGACCTTTAGGGCCGATGCCCTAAATTGTCCGAAATAATAATTCAGAAAGTGAACACAATAGATGAAGTACTTGCAGGCGAATCAAGTTGGCAATTCAGTGCTTTCATTTCTTGTCTAGGGGTCACAACACGTGACTATATTGTATCTAGGGGAAATCTCCCCTTAGAGACACAGGCATGGTTGCATGGTTGAGACATTCGCTTCAAAGCTGTATGTTTCTAGTTCAATCCCACCGCTCGGCATCTTGGACAAGTGATTTGTACATCAGCAGCGGTTGATCAAAGCCAAAGCTGACGAAAACTGTGCGGAAGCCCGTCAGAAGGGTTCAATACACTATACAGGGTATGGTGAACTTAATCCATCGCTTCGCATCTTGAGTTCCTTTGATGGGGTCCATTTCGTTGCAAACGTTTGGATCGGATTCCCAGTCTGAGAGGGGCTTGTTCCTTCCCTCCCTTCCCATCACCTGACACAGAAACCCTGGAAAAGGGATCACAGATGCTGCCCGCTTCTCCTTTAACTAAACCATTGAACAAATACACACATACACATACACACACGCGTCACACGCACGCACACACACACATAAATACGTACATACGTACATATAAACACTCACACAAACTATTTCAACTTTTGATACACACGTATATGCACACAAGCATACACTTCATTCTCTCCCTCTCTCTCTCTCTCTCTTTCTCTCTCTCTCTCTCTCTCTCTCTCTCTTCTCTCTCACACACACACACACACACACACACACACCACCACCACCACCACCACCATACCTAAAGGTATGTTAACCTTTTTTTTCCGTAAAACCAATCCAAAATTTATAAAAATCCATGCTGAATACTAAAGCCTTCAGGAGAGAATAAAGAGGATGATAAGGCATGCATGCCTTTCCAAAGAACAATAACGATGTCTGCTCCAACGGGGAATTGCAATGATTTACTGTAACTTGAACAAAGGGACCTATATTGTGAATTATTGAAGAATTTCAATTCATTTCCCCCATAAAAGGTTGCAGAGTGCCAGAAAACGAATTGGACAAAATACGTTGTTCTTTTTAAAAACGTTTCCTTTGCGTTTTGCATTCAAATTCGAAGCAATATGGCTTGGTTTGCCATCCTTCTGGGAGATCCGAACTCCTCAAAGAGCAAAACTGTTTTATTTCTGTTTTTATACTCGATGTCAATATCTTTGTTTATAATATTCTAAACACAACAAAAATGTTAACGTTAAATGCGCAGGAAGCAAAATTAAGTCCGAAAAGAAATAGCAGCCAAATCGCCTTCAAATTATATAATAACATCTTTAAAAAAGTGGGGGAATACAAATTAAAACACGTAGACTGCGAGATATTATGTCTGAAAAAGACTGGATGGTCACGACTGAAACGTCTGTAATGGTCAGCTTGTTTGGTCAGTGTCGACCTGAGGTGTAGCAATAAGAAATGTAACTGAGAAAACGAACAGAGATTTACAACGGTGGGGGGGATCATTTAACAAAATTCACAGCTTTGTTGGAAAAATTTGAATTTTATTCGCATGAAGAGTTGGGTCCTCAAACGTTTTGGATTTTGGCCCTTCAACGAATAAAGTGAGAAGTGTGTTGCGGGTGTGTGAAGGCGGAAGATAAGTGAAAGAAAAACACTGGCGGAAGGGAAATAACCAAGTATGTACAGGCATTTAGTCTATTAATTATCTCCCTTAGAAATTCATAGCTTAATTGTTATTTTTAACATCAAAACTTGGATCGAACTTTGGTGAAAATTCCTCAGTCGTCCCGTTCAAGAGATGGCAGATCTCAAAAAGTGATAATAATGAAATTCAGTTTGGCTTCCGATGCCATGACGAAGCTGAACACCAAATGGAAAAGTGATTCCATTAGTTTTCCAACAATATTCAAACAAGTCTTTGATAACTTGGATCCTTCCGTCTGTGTGTGAGAGCTGGACTCTTAGAGCTGACATGCAACGAAGAATCGCTTCCATGCCAGCTGCATTTGGTGCTTCAGACGTGCTTCAGACGTGTGCCGCACATTTCGTACACAGAACACAAAATGAACAGCTTTGTCAGACAGGAACCACTCGTTGCACTGGCAGAAACACGAAAGCTTTCCTGCTATGGTCAAGAATGCCGCCTCAGATCACGGCACAATTGTAGGTGGAACGAAAGACCAGCAAACAGAAAATCCTGGTCTGACGGCATCACAGACTGGAAAGGCCACAACAGCGCAAACCCTGCTACACATGAAAGGGAACAGGGAACAGAGGCAACAGCTGATGGCAAAAGTGTCAAGAGTGGCACCTCAACGATGGACAGCATCAGTTTAAGGAATTTGATGATGATGATGATGATGATGATGATGATGAATGATCGAAGCACCAATATTTGTGACTGATTGATATCGTTTAGCATGATTACAAACAAACATTTGGTTCTTCTGATGAAAAATATAAAAGGTCTCTCGAGGATGACACGAAAGGGATCTTTTCGGTTTGAACGGCAGTTTTTTTCTATCGGTTGTCATATGAAATTGTCACCCATAATTATGACCCTAGTATCGATCTATTGCATTTCAATCTGTTTTCGGGTTAGGGTTAGGTATGGGGGGAAGGGTATCTTTTTTTCTTCACAAATGTAAATAAACCCCATCTGTTTCTTAAACGAGGGACATATTCATTCGGCACAGAATGTTTTTTACCTCAATGGATGTCATTGATTGGTTGAAATTGCAGAAATTGAAGAAAAAAAACAACAAAAATCGGATCTTTTCGGTTTGAACGGCAGTTTTTAACATAATTTCTAGGTAACTAAAAAATTTTAAACTTCGTATACTGGTAGAATGTGTTTATAAAACATCTTTTTCTGTTGGCTTTATTGAGAAAATTCTATAGTTTGTAAGATATTTGGGATCTTTTCGGTTTGAACGGCATTTTTTTCTATGTTAAAAACTGCCGTTCAAACCGAAAAGATCCCACGAAAGTTTTCGTTACTCAATAAAACTCCAACATAACTTTTACATGAGGAAAATATCATAAAATATGTATTTTAAGAGTTATGAAGGAAGTCGGGATGTGTAAGAATGAGCCGAAACTCTTTCAAAATGATGGGGTTTTTTGTATATTGTTATCAGGATAGTTGTACTCTACATTTTCGATAACATATCTCCGAAAAGTTTTATTAAAATATATGCATTTTTCAGAAAGTTATGCTGCGCCGAAGTTGTATGAGGCTCCAAAGTGTAGTTATGCCTTTATATTACTTTCCTAGAATGATTGGGACGTCCAGCACAACAGCTTATTTCTGTTGAAGGTTTCTTTAGCGGAACCAGGATCTTTTCGGAGATATGTTACCGAAAATGTAGAATACAACTATGCTGATAACAATATACAAAAAACCCATCATTTTGAAAGAGTTTCGGCTCATTCTTACACATCCCGACTTCCTTCATAACTCTTTTAAAATACATATTTTATGATATTTTCCTCATGTAAAGGTTTATGTTTTGCGTTGGAGTTTTTTTATTGAGTAACGAAAACTTTCTTGGGATCTTTTCGGTTGTTTTTCGGCAGTTTTTAACAAAGAAAAAAATGCCGAAAAACCGAAAAGATTCCGGAAAGATTTAAATATTAAGAAATGATTTTTACTTGAATTTGTTAAGAAAAAGGAGAGAGAAAGAGAAAGAGAGAAAGAGAGAGTAAAGAATAAAAGAGAGGGAAAGAGAGAAACAAAGAGAGGGAAAGAAAGAATAAAAGAGAGAAAGAAAAAGAGGGGAGTGAGAGAAAGAGGTAGAGTAAGAGTGATCTAGAGAGAGTAAGAGTAAAAGTAAGAGAGAGGAAGTAAATAATAGAAAGAAAGAGTGTAAGAGAGAGAGAGAGAGAGAGGGGGAGTGTATATTGAGCGGTTTATTGCTAACTTCCGGTGAATGTTGCGTTTAACGGAAGTGCGCGAGATTCAAACGCTGAGAGTCGAAGAGAAATCGTTTAATGAAGGGATTTAATTAATTGATTGAATTAATTAACAGTCTGGATTAATCGACTGTCTGTTGCTGTTGTTGTCGGTGGTGGTCACGGTGGAAGCAGTTTTCTTGTTGTTGTTGTAACATCGAAGGTAAGTTGACCAAAGATTTGAGGAAAAAAAACAGAATTTGCACTGCGCCCCCCCCCCTTCTGGTTTCAGGGATTTTATGGGGGGGGGATTAACAATAATTAATTAATTAAGACCACCTTCCAGGGTAAAAACTTGTTCTTTTGTGTTGACGAACGTAAAATAAGATTGAAAACGGTTTCTAAGCAAAAGGGGCCAACCAGGGACCCTAGCAAGTATTTGGCCCCGTTCGAGCACAGAATACAATGATTTCATTATTATTATTATTATTTAAACGCGAAGAGATTCAAACGGACAAATATATGAGAATATGATTTAGATGAATACTAAAATTGCGATGTGGAAGCAAATGTTGGTGCCCCCCCCCCCCCGTCATCTTCTCCGTCTTTGAATGTTCCACTGGACCAAGACTGGGAGAAGCGACAAGTCCATGTCGGTCCGCCAAGACATTTTGCTACAAAGACACACGAACGACCGCGATATTGTTGGATGTGGATGTAAATCAATCAATATGCATAAATGTGTGTGTGTGTACATATATATATATATATATACACACACCACATATATATATATATATATATATATATACACATATTTATATATATATATATACACATATATTTATATATATATATATATATACACACACACACACACATATATATATATATATACACATATAAGCACATGCAAATACGTGTGTGTACAGACACACACTCAGATATATAAAAAATAGTGAGGGATTATGAATGTGGGCAAAATACTTGACCTCATCCCTTTTGTAACAACATCTCTTAATCCATCGGTTTTTATATCTTGGATGATAATAAGAGCATTCCTGACCTCTACGATATGACCACCACTCATATCTCTTTATTTTCTAATGGAATTCCCCTACTACGCTAGATAGCTACAACTGAACATTAGAATCTTGGACTGACCAGGTCCTTAAAAAGCCCATCTCAATTACTATTAACACAGCGACCACCTCCGCTCGTATCTGCACCTTCTCCTCCCATCACTCCCCGTCTCACTTGACCCCCACCTAAACACACTTTCAAGCCCAGGATCCCTCCCGCTTCCTCTCCATTGTTTTCCCTTTCACAACCAATTTACAAGAATTCGGTCTAAACATTAATTAGCAATTTTTCCAGTTGTCCACTCCTCTCTGTCTGAAAGGTTTTATTCCTTATATGGGTATGCCTTTCCTCCATGTGAACAACGGAAAAATCATACCTCATATATTTCTCTCAAGTCTCATACAGGAGTTAGGGTTACAAGTTGCTGCCCTCTGTCAGCAGGGATGGACAACACTAAACAATGCCTGGTTCTCTATTGCTTTAGCTATAGATGGTCGATCAGCACTTTAATCTCAATGCCCCGTAACTTAGCAGTTCGGCAATTAGAAATTGCTAAAGGAGGTGTCAAAGTGAAATAAGTTCTAGGGTATTCTGGGCTGAGTCAGAGTCCAATAAAAAGATATCTTTGTCCTATGTTAACAATTCTTGCTTGGATCCATTTGTTGTCTGAACAGTTTTGAGTGTCAGGAGAAAGTGAGTTGGGTGTCACTCCTCACCGTTCAACTACCAAACATTTACATGCTTTGAGTACTTCTCCTCTCCCTGAGGTGTTTATTATTCATCTTTGTTTTTAGCAGTGACCATTCCATGACTTCATGGAGAGTAAAAAGGAGAAAGTTGTGAAAACCTATGGCAGACACAAATCCCGTGTTATTAAGACTGACGTCTGGGAAGATAATATCAAGAAAACTAAACAGACCCTGTTTAGTGGTTCCAATAGCCTCACTCCAGACGAAGATTTTGTAACAACCAGGAAAGCAAACAAAGTGTGAGTATCTTTGATGTTTTGTTTTGTTGTTCCCCGCCTCCACCTCTTTTTGAAACTTGGAAACTGTTGATTGATAGAATAATAACTGGGAGGGGACTTTTTAAGACCCTCCCAGTGGTTAACAATTGTTCTTTGGTGCTAAACAAATGAGTGACAAATCTCTCCTCTGTTATAAGATGCTTGTCTATGTCAGGTGTTAACCCTTGAAGATCTTGTAAAGCTATTGAACTCCTATACTGCAGAGTCACAGGTATTGCTGAAACGACTGCTGTGGCTCTTAAAATCAAGGTTTAAATATTCTGAATCATATACCATATTGTTTTACTTGTCTATCTCCGGTAAGGAGTTTCTCTCTCTGCTCACCCTGCACTCTGCTGTCGATCTATTTTGCATTCTGCCTTCTTGACATAGTTTGACCCTAGATGGAAACAAAGCCCTGTTAAAAGATGGAAATGTTGTCAGCTAACCCTAAGTTGCCCATTAATCTAACTGGAAGCCATCAAACCAGTCTTGTTTTGACGAGATATTCTTTGCACTGATCCCATCTTAGAGTTTTCACCTTTCCGCTCCAGCATCCTGACCTTCTCTTAAGGTTTCTCTCTTTATTCGAATCACTACAACTTTTGCTCCTACTTTGGCCCCTGATGCACACCACACCCACAGTAGCACTGTAGTTACGTTTTTGTGGTCCCTAGTCATCTCTTTGTTCTACCAAAGTTGAGAATAATGTAGGAGCAAAGTGGAGACAACCGAGCGAAACATAAACAAGCATTTTCTGATGAAAGTTTTTTTAAAAAACTGTTAAGAATGCAAGCATGAGATAACTTAGAATTTCTTTTCCAATTAATGTGTTTGTTTTACTTTTTTTTTTGTCCAGGAAAAAAAGAAAGGCAAAAAAATCAAAAAGCGAAGATGAAAAAGAGAATCGATGCCACAGAGAGAAGAGAAGAAATGAAGAGAAATTATTTTTTGATAAAGTAAGGATGTCAGGATTGGAACCAGCTGTTAAAGAACATGTCGTCAGCTGATTCTTTCATGTTAAACTGATTATATTGTTTTTGTTCGAATGTCCAGTGCTTATGATTGCATAAGTCAGTTATTAGTTTAGTTATTCTTTGGTGATATGGTCAAATTTACTGCTAAACTGTGTTTCAGAATAGAACCCCCTCGTCCATATTTTCTCTGCTCTTGGGTACCTACCATATCATCTGAAACTTAAAATTTAAGACTAGTGTTATATTTCCATGGAGAGATTTTTCTCTCTCTCTCTCTTTTCTTATACCATAAAGCACTGACCCTATAAATAGTAGTAACGGCTGAGAAGTTATTTATTTTTATATCATCGTTAATTAATTATTTCTTAATTGCCAGCTTTGATTTACAATATTGCAAATGTCCTCCTCTTCCCTTCATTTAGCAACAAATTCTCACAACATCAGGCTAAAAAGCAAACCACTCACTTCTTTTTATTATTCTGGCTGTGTTGATATTTTTAAGTGGTTTTTTTTCCCAATTATACCAGTTGTTAGCACCTGGATGTTCAACCTTAAAATCTATTTTATCATTTTTTGGTGAAAACAGTGTAAACTTTTCCAGAGTCCTTGCCAAGAAACCTCTCATTGTAACTTCATTGTTATTATTAATTAATTAAATAATTAGCTTCTATCAAAGAACCTTATTAACTGTGACTTGTGTATTTCACTGGTTGTGGAGGGTCTGCATAGACATTACCCTTTCCTTCAGACCAAACTGAATGACCAGCCTTGGACATTGTCTGATTAATTCTAGTCATTATTTAACTTTAATTATATGTGTTTTTTTTTTTATTTCAGGATTTTGTATCCAGTTTCTCTGATTCTTTCAAAGGATCTTCTCCAAAAAATATCAAACATTTACCAAAATCAACCAAGAAAATTGTTCCTCCATCAACTCATAAAAAAAGACTTCCCAACTGGACAAAGCTGAAGGCGTGTTCCCCTGATTTATTCAAAGAATCGAATGAGAAAAGTGTTTCGATGCACTTCAGTGATTTCGACAACTATGAATTGTGCATCTCTGAGTCACCAATTGCAGCAAATCCATATGCAGAGAATTTCCCCAGAGTCACTCGCCTTACAACTACCAGTTTCGATCAGTTGTCTGAGACAAATGATTCCAATTATTTCTTGAGAAATAAACAACATGAATCACGAGACGATGTGCTTCGTGGCACCCGAGCGAAAAAGGCCAAAATTACCACTAGTACTCCTGCATATTTACCTGTTGTCAGGCTAGAGCATAGCCCTGAAATTGAAAAGCATCTTGATAATTTAAAAAACACTAGCAGAGAAAATGGATCATTTCTAAATAGTTACAGAGATGAAAGCTTTGAACAAAATGTCGAAAATGCTGCTAATTATAGCAGTATGTTTTCATCTTCAGTGAGAAGTGGATGCCATCCTACTTCTTCTTCTCCTCGACGCGGCCAAAAAAAAAATAATTGCAATGACAATAGTAATAGCAGCAGCGGTAACTCTGTAGAGGCTTACTCTAGTGCCAAGAGTAGTCCGTTTGATTGTGTTGTTCAGTTAAAAAAACTTGATGCTGGAGTTGAACAGTTGTTAAGCACAGAAAGCTACATCAGCTGTGAGGATTATACTCCGAGTCTGTTTGACGAGAGTTCTGCTGACAGGAAATCTAGACAGGACAAACTATTGCAAAAGAAACAATTGTCTTTGCTGTTGAGTTCTTGTGCTCACTGCTCCCTGGATCAGCCATGTGGGAATGATTGTGCCTACATGAAATACATAATGAGTTCAAGGCCCATCTTTGACATCCTCAATGACTTTAGGGATAATCGTGACCCTTGTCTCAATTCAGGGGAATTTGATTCCTCAGCAGAACTCATTGAGTCTAGCCCTAGGAGTGGATCAAAGTGGCAGAACAGTGGTCATGGTCATGATGATGATTTGTTCACTAATGTAAGTATTGAACATATAAATAGCCTTCTGGAGACTGTATTGTTGTCTAGTGATGAGGCAGCGTCAGAAAAGGAGGATGACATCAACATGGAGAACAGTGGAGATTTGTCACTAAATGACATAAGAGAAGAGGAGGAGGAGGATGAAGAAGAAGAAGAAATTTGTTCAGAACTTGACCCGTCAGATTCCTCAGCCTCTGCAATACATTCTGAGAACCAAAGGAAACAACATTCCCAATCAAATATTGTACAGCGCAGTCCTTACGAAACTCGTGGCAGTAAAATAAACAGCATACTGGGAAACGGTTCCAGACAAACTGGGATAAATGCAGATTTATCTGAGGATGATGATGATGGTGATGGTGATGATGATGATGATGATGGTAATAACAGTGATGATTCTGGTCATGTTGCGGACACTGAACATTCCATTTCTCATTTATCTAACAGTCAGCTGACTCCAACTAGGAAGAGTTTATTGGTAAGTTTTTTTTTTAGTATTATGAATTGTTGTTGTTGTTTCGGCATCATCTTTCATTTAGTATTGACAAAATATGTACCAGTCATATACTGAGGTAGTTGGAGGTGGTGTTTGGGGGGTGGGGGTTCATCTAACAGGCTAACTCCACTCCCTTCATGTAAAAAGCTCCCAACATACTTTGTATAGTGGTTGGCTTTGGTAAGGGCATCCAGCTGCCGAAACCCTACCAATGGAATTGGGTGCAGCTCCTGTCCAACCCATGCCAGCATGGATGATGAGGATGAGATTGTTAAGAGAAGTGAGTTAGTGGCATTTTGTCTGTCTTTATGTTCTGAGTTCAAATTATTCTGGGATTGACTTAGCTTTTTCTCCTTTTGAGGTCAATAAAGTAAGTACCAGTTGAATACTGGGGTTGATGAAATTGACTTGCACCTTCCCAAGAATTTGAGGCGTTGTGCTTCAAGCAAAAAGATAATTAATAGAATTGGCAGAGCATTGAACCTAATCATCATCATCATCATCAACATTTAGCGTCCGCTTTTCCATGATGGCATGGGTTGGACGGTTCAACTGGGGTCTGGGAAGCCAGGAGGCTGCACCAGGCTCCAGTCTTGATCTGGCAGTGTTTCTACAGCTGGATGCCCTTCCTAACGCCAACCACTCTGTGAGTGTAGTGGGTGCTTTTTACGTGCCAGACGAGGCTGGCAAACGGCCTCGATCGGATGGTGCTTTTTACGTGCCACCGGCATGGAGGCCAGTTGGGCGGCGCTGGCTACGGCCACGTTCGGATGGTTCTCTTACGTGCCACCAGCACTGGTATCACAGCTACAAATTCCATTTGATGTTGATAGATTACGATTTTGATTTTGATTTTCACTTGCCTCAACAGGTCTTCACAAGTGGAGTTTTGTGTCCCAAGAAGGAAAGGAATGTATAAGTGGGCTGGCTACATCCCAGGGCCACGGGATTATGGCCTCACTTGTCCTGCCGGGTCTTCTCACGCACAGCATACTTCCATAGGTCTCGGTCTCTAGTCATTTCCTCGGTGAGATCTAAAGTTTGAAGGTCGTGCTTCACCACCTTGTCCCAGGTTTTCCTGGGTCTACCTCTTCCACAGGTTCCCTCAACCGCTAGGGTGTGGCACTTTTTCACACAACTATCTTCAGCCATTCTTGCCACATGACCATACCAGCGCAAACGTCTCTCTTGCACACCACAACTGATGCTTCTTAGGTCCAACTTTTCTCTCAAAGTACTTACACTCTGTTGAGTATGAACACTGACATTACACATCCATCGGAGCATACTGGCTTCATTTCTTGCGAGCTTACGCATATCCTCAGCAGTCACAGCTCATGTTTTACTACCATGTAGCATGGCTGTTCGTACACATGCATCATACAGTCTGCCTTTTACTCTGAGCGAGAGGCCTTTTGTCACCAGCAGGGGTAAGAGCTCTCTGAACTTTGCCCAGGCTATTCTTACTCTAGCAGTTACACTTTCAGCACACCCACCCCCGCTACAGACTTGGTCACCTAGGTAGCGGAAGCTATCAACTACTTCTAGTTTTTCTCCCTGGAATGTGGTAGAAGATGGTCTCTCTGTATTTTCAGTGTTTATTACTCCTGAGCATCTGCAACAAACAAAAACTATTTTCCTAGTTTGCCACATACAAAAACTATCCTCCCAGTTAGCCTCCCTTTGACATTGCTGCACCTCTTATGTGTCCATAGCTTACACTTGATGCATCTTATAGAGTTTCTACCTACGCCTTTTCTACAGATCGAGCAGGGCCATCTACCTGAAGGCGTTTGTGATTTGTCTACCTTCCTACTGATTACGACTTTGGTTTTAGCTAGGTTGACTCTAAGGCCCTTCGATTGTAATCCTTGCTTCCACACCTGAAACTTCTCCTCCAGTTCTGATAGTGACTCAGCAATTAGGGCAAGGTCATCAGCATAGAGGAGCTCCCTGGGGCTACCTGTCTTGAGTTCCTCCGTTATTGCTTGGAGGACTATGATAAATAGGAGGGGGCTTAGGACTGAACCTTGGTGGACCCCTACCTCTACCCGGAATTCTTCACTGTACTTGTTGCCAACCCTCACCTTACTAACAGCGTCCCTGTACATGGCTCGTACAGCTCTCACTAACCATTCATCTATCCTTAGTTTCCTCATTGACCACCAGATAAGGGATCGGGGGACCCTGTCAAAGGCTTTCTCCATGTCGACGAAAGCCAGGTACAGAGGTTTATCTTTGGCTAGGTATTTCTCCTGCAGCTGTCTCACCAGAAATATGGCATCAGTGGTGCTTTTCCCTGGCACAAATCCAAACTGCATCTCGTCCAAGTTGACTCTCTCCCTAATCAGTTGGGCTATGACCCTCTCCGTAACCTTCAATAGCTTGTGGTATTTAGTTCCATGTTTTTACTGTATGCATCCATTACCACAAACCACTCACACACACACACACTTTCTCTCTGTTTATCTCTCTTGGCACTGATGCTGCCTCTGACTTACACATAGGCAAGATCTGTGTGTTGATGAACCAGAACATTTCTAAAAGACTCTTCAGGCGCCTTCATTCACAGATCAGTCTAAAGAGTTGAGTGGAAAACTTCATTACAAACCAAAGTCCTAGAAGTTGAGCAGAATCCTTCATCAGAGTCCTTCATGGTTAAGCAAGGACCTTCATTCGCTGATCTAAATCTAAAAGGTTAAGTAGGGCCCATCACAGATTTAAGTCTTTACACAAAACATTTGCTGTTTCATCCTCAAAGACATCCAATCTTACTGAGACCATTTACTTTCCTTCATTTCTTCCCCATTCTATATTCCTCTCTTATTCACTCAAGCCACTCTGCCTCCTCTAAGACATCCTTAGATGATAGCAAAGGTTTATTCCTTATTTCCCATGTTGTGTTTTTTTAAGGATAACTAACCCCTTACACATTGGATGCTTGGGTGTCCGTACATAGACTTCTACCTTTTGTAAGATTTCTAGTTCCTGCCATTGAAATCACTTTCCAGGTGTTCTTCAGACAGTACTGACCTCTAGTTCCCACCTCACTGACATTATCCTACACTTCCTAACACTCAGCAAACAGACAAGGATCATCACTTCTGCTCCTTCTCTTCTCACCTTTAAATAAACAACAAACTAACCCTCAACTTTCACTTCTTTCTCTCAACTCTTTCACACTTCTCTACTTCAGTGTTGGGCACCAGATTTCTCTCACACACTCTCCACTTCTCTCACACACTCTCTCTGTCTGCATATCTTTGTCATTGTCTGTCTCTTTATCTCTTTTTGTCTTTCTTTCTCTCCCTTTATCTGTGTGTCTCTCTCTCTCTCATAAATAAATAAGATGTCTTGTTGTCACCCACCTCTCACCTCTGTCACCAGGCCATCCTGTCACCCATCAAGTGTCCACTTTCTCCGAAATCCAAAATATTGAAGCAGTGTCAACAGGATCGATTTATTTCATTCACTGAGTGCATCAAACCAGAGTAAGTCTTTTTTTTGTTTGTTTTTGATTAGATTTAATTAGTTATCAAATAATTGTCATTATGAAATAGGCACACGTATAACTGTGATGGTTTGGCAGTTTGTTTCTCTATCACATGGTTTCCGGGTCACTTCCACTGTGCCGTACATTGAACAAGTGTCTTCGCCCTCTAGCTCCGGCCAACCAATGTTTGTGTGAATTTCAGAGAAGGAAACTGTATGAAGCTTGGTGTGTATATGTGTATGCATATGTCTGTCTGTCTGTGTATATGTCAATGTGTCTATGAATGCATACATTTTGTTTTTGTTTTGCATGTAAAAGTGTTGAGCTACAAATGGTGAAGATTGTTGACAGTTCTCTAGCATCAGACTATTTGAAAGCTCTGTGCCTTAGAAGACATGTCAAAGAAAGAATTCCTTATATGAAAAACGGGCAAGAGTTACTGTCAAGAAGAGTATCTGGCTATAAAACAATGCTTCAATAAAGTGTATGCTTCTAACCCATGCTGGCATAGAAAAATAGAACATCCACCAGCACACCACAGGCAAAGAGGCACCTTGTAGATGGCCCTAACTCTGCTAATCAGTCTTAAAGAAACACATTATATATATGCGATTCAATATGGGGCCGCGTGTGTATCGTTGGTGATTTTCTTCCTCCGTCTTCCCTTCCTTGGACCTTTCCTCTTTCTATGTTTCTGACGAAGAGCTCCGCTCGAAACATTAAATCCTCCTTCTTTCCTTTCCTTTCCTGATCGTCCAATAACACTATACTTGTTCCACATCCTCATGTTGTTGTGTTTTCTCTTTGTTCATGTTTGGATTAACTATATATATATATATATATATATATATATATATAAAAACACACATACATATAAATAACAAATTTTTCCTTAAAGAAGGAAAGGAAATCCCCCCCCCTTATGTTTTATTTCTTTACATTTTTGAGTTTTTTTCCATGTGACTTCCATTTTGTTTCTCCTCACTTTGTTTATCTTGAATTTATTTTTTAATTTATTACTGAAATTATTGTCAATGTGTTACTTTTTTTTAAATTTTTTCTTTCTTTAAAAAAAATAACCAGTCACAGACTTGTCGACCCTTCCTTTGCCCCCCCCCCCCCCCCGCAGCCCATTCTTCCACCCGCCCACCCCCCATTCTCTCTTCCCAGTTGTTGCAGCATCTCTTCTGTGTTTTACCACACTATAAATATACGTTCACAGGTACAGCATGACCATCACTACTTCCAGTTCTCTTGTATGGGATGCCCCCACATCATCCTCAACCAGACACACCTCACTTCTTGCCCTCCACCCCACAATATCTCAAAAGCTTTCTATCTATTATTAAAAAAAACAATCAAAACAACATTTTCATATTCCCAGTTGCTCTTTTGACCGAACTGCTGCACAGGATGATGTGCTGCTGTGGTTGTCCTGATGTCTAATGCATCAGGTGCAGCTGTTGTCCTGATGTCTAATGCATCAGGTGCAGCTGTTGGCCTGATGCCACTGGCTGTACAAAATCTTGATGAACTAAATTCAACGATTATTTTTTTCTTTAACATATCTATCATTCCTGAGAAAGCCATGACTATCACAACTTCTAGCAGGATCTGGTCCTGGGGTACTTCTAATAGGATCTAATCCTGTGGTAACTCTAGCAGTATCTAGCCCTGGGGTAACTCTAGTAAGATCTGGTCCTGGGGTACCTCTAGCAGGATCTGGTCTTGGGGTACCTCTAACAGGATCTGATCCTAGGGTAACTCTAGCAGGATCTGGTCCTGGGGTACCTCTAGCAGGATCTGGTCTTGAGGTACTTCTAACAGGATCTGGTCCTGGGATACATCTAGCAGGATTTGGTCCTGGGGTGCTTTTAACAGTATCCACTCTGCTGTAAAAATTCAGCTCAGTTCCCCGCCATAAATATCTGGAGGCTCGCCATCAGTCGTTGAAACCTTAAAAAACATTCATGGGTGCTGTTCTTCCCTCTTTTGATCCATTGTAAAAAAGGTGATGGATAGTCAGCTTCCCGTCTGTCCTTCCAGGCTTTGAGTATTTTCATTCTGTTGCAGTGTTATGCAGAAATGTGTGAAGATTGGTGAAGGTGTGTATGGAGAAGTTTTCCGAACAACCAAACATAAAAAGTCTGTGGCACTAAAAGTAAGTTACAGCTTTTTTTCTCTCTCTCTTTTTTTCTTTTTTTTTATGTTGTGCTTGAGAAGAAGACCCACCAAGCCAAGTGAAATCCTAGTTATAGTGTCACGCATCTGTGCCGGTGGTGCAGAACAGCACCCAGTACACTCTTGGAGTGGTTGGCATTAGGAAAGGCCATCCAGCCATATATTTCTTTACTGCCCACAAGGGGACAAACAAGGACAGACAAAGGGATTAAGTCGATTACCTCGACCCCAGTGCGAAACTGGTAATTTATTTATCGACCCCAAAAGAATGAAAGGCAAAGTCGACCTCAGCGGAATTTGAACTCAGAACGTAACGACAGATGAAATACTGCTAAGCATTTCGCCCAGTGCGCTAACGTTTCTGCCAGCTTGCTGCCTATATGGCATCCAGCCATAGAAACCATGCCAAAACAAACTGGAGTCTCATGCAGCCCCTCAGCCTGCCAGCCCTGGTCAAACTGTCCAGCCCATGCCCAGCATGGACAACAGATGTTAAATGATGATGATGATGATGAATACTCCATAAATCATCGACTGAGGCTACAATTTTACACAAAGATTTACCTTTCTTTTCAGAAATATTTCACTCAGTTGAGCCCAGGTCTGGAAAATTCACCATAAACATTTTTGCTGTGGTAAATTTCACCATAAAGGAGGCCCATAAGCAGACTGTCAACTAGTTTGTTCATTTTAAAGAAATTAACTTTCTCTTATTGCTAGCTTAGTCGATGAAGTTGACATTTTAAGAAAACAGAATTTTTTCTTTCTTAACTGCAAATTTTTTGATGGCAAAATTTCCTAGAAATAGTTCAGTTTACTTCTTGCATTTGCAGTTGACTTGTTTTCATGCTCTGCTGTTTAAAAAAAATAGGATTTTTAAGTTTTATTTTTGTCTCTCTAGCACTACCATTTAGTCTGTAAGTGGTCATCCAGTTTGCTAGAACTAGTAGCCAAATGTCCCTTAAATCTTAAATGATGGAGGGATAGACTGAACAGTGTGGTTGCTGGTGTATATGGAAAGACAAGCTAGTCATGGTTTGAACACCTATGATCCTAATTCAGCTTTGTCAGAGCTGACCTTTGGCCAAACAACGACAACAGTAAGAGAGAAAGGAGATACAAATTTGCCCTCCCCCCCTCTCCTTCATACTGATGTCAGTTCAAAGATATTTCTGATGATGATGATGATGATAGTGGTGGCAGCAGCAATTAACTGTAGAAATAAAGAGTCATCCATAAAGAGATTTGGTTCCAACCACCCTGTTTTTACAAACATTAAAAGCAACTGTAAAACGGCAACAATGCCCACTTCCTCTATAATTTTGGGGTTCTTTTCTGATCAGAATTCTTAACATTTACCTGAATTATATTTTCTTCTTCTCCAGATCATTCCAATTGAAGGTACCTTTAATGTTAATGATTGTGCACAGAAAACCTTTGGGGAGATGCTGCCAGAAATTGTGATCTCACAGTAAGTTTGCTTTTTTTTTTATTATTATTATTATTGAGTGAAAGGGCAGTGCATGCTATCAAAGTGACACTGGGGTAAAATATACACAGCCCAGTATACCCATCATGACTACCCATCCTATAAGGGTACACCAGGCACATGCATCACAACCATGTGTGTAACATGGTGACCTCATATCAAGACAACCAGCGCACGACCTTTCAAGTGGAGCCCAGTTAGAATTTTCTTCAGGTCGAGTACCCCATCTTGCTCAAAAAGTCCCTGAATAAGCATTGTTTAAGGATGTTGAATTAGATACCCATGTTTCCAGAGATGAAGTATCCAAACCCCAAAGAATTCCTCTCAATACATGGTTATGATTCTCCCTCACTGCTATTATTATTATTATTATTATTATGGCATTGAGCTGGCAGAATCGTTAGCATGCTGGAGAAAATGCTTAGCAGTATTTCGTCCATCTTCATGTTCCAAGGTCAACTTTACCTTTCATCCTTTCAACATCAATAAATTAAGTACCAGTTAAACACTGGGGTTGATGTAATCAACTATTCTCCCCCCCCAAAAAATTTCAGGCCTTGTTTCCTATGTCTGGTCAGGTGATTGCACTGGATCATTGCATCCCACAGGATTTTGCAATTCTCATCCTCGCTGACTCCTGGGGTTTGCTCATACCTCATCTTTGCTCTTTGTAAGCCATGATTTCTACAGAGGTCCCAATGGATCCTTCCTGCCACATTATCATGGCATCTTTTGTATTTGCGTTTTGCCAATTTTAGGCATTCACTATCAATGTGCCATACCGTTTCACCTCTCTCACCACACATTCTGCACTTGTTGCTATCGGTATTGCTGTCTATTCTGCACTTCATATAGTTGATCCTTAATGCTTGTTCTTTAGCTGCACATATGAGTGCTTTTATCTCTATCTTCAGGTCACTCCTCCTCATCAATAGCCTTCGGTACTCTGTATCTGTGTTGGCGTTCACATCTCTTGTGAACTGACCATACATTTCTCTCTCCTTCTATGCTGTTACTTTTTTTGTGTTCATTTCTTCTTCAATTTTTTCTTTCATTACACAATTCTCAGTTTTGATGGCGCTGGCCTTCTTTGTATTTCAGCAATAGCTCCCTGCTTCGAGACAGTCCTGGCAGCTGATCAGACCTCTCCCACCCTTTCTTCTGGACAAGTATAGTCTATCAGTGTTACTTTTAGGGTGCAAAGCTCCATGTACTGTCAACATTTTTCTTTTTATTATTATTATTATTATTATTATATAT
Source organism: Octopus sinensis (assembly GCF_006345805.1). Lineage (NCBI taxonomy): Eukaryota > Metazoa > Mollusca > Cephalopoda > Octopoda > Octopodidae > Octopus > Octopus sinensis. The sequence continues at coordinate 9,069,799 of NC_043011.1, read as the reverse complement.
GGCAGCCTGGTGTGGTTATATCAGAACAACAGGAGTAGCAAAGTCTCACCACTGTGGGCTGTAGACAACCACTGATCACATCTTACCACAGTTCCTTACTGCCAAAATATTTATTCAAATGTTTACCCCCTGATCTTGTTATTGAGGTTGCAGAGGTGGTTCTGACTGTAAAAACTTCTGCATTTCAATTTTGTAGGTTCAAATTCTACTGCGGTTGACTAAGTATTTTTTCCCTTCAAGGTCAATATAATACCAGTCATACCTCCTGGTCATCTGTCCCTTTTTTTTTTCTTTGGAATATTGATCTCATGCTTTGGCAAGTGGAAGTATTGTGGATACAGTAGTAGTAGTAGTAGTATTCATTGCATAACTATGGTAACTATGGCTGTTTTATTTCAACAGAGAACTCAGTGAATTGCAGTTTGGTGTTGAGGAGCAGACAAGGAATTTCATCTCAGTGAACGAGTAAGTCTGTCTGTGTGTCTCTCTCTCTTTTGTCTTAACTTTGGAAGTGGCTATTGACTGCTGTGGTCTGTCTTAGATAATGAAGACGTGGGTGTTGGTATATCATGGAGGCAGGCACACGATGGCATTGGTAAACTCTAGAAGCATTTAATGGTAAAGATAAACCATGCAGGTATATGATGGAATTGGCAAAAACTGAACCCAGCTTCTGTCCTGCTAAAATATGCGCTGCTGCTGCTGCTTCAACAACTGCACCCAACAACAATGTGTTGGTCATCTGTATTACGGGTTGTTGACTGTATTCTTTGATATTGCCATGGTCAGCCACGGAATCTTCTGCCAGAATTGGTATAACGATTTTAGATTTTGAAGGAAACTCCAAAACTTTACTTTGTAGTCTACACGTGGACATATGTGGACAGCGTTTGGATTTGTTATGATGTCACAATGAAATCAGCTGAAAAAGGCTTTGTGGCCAACGTTACTATATGGTGGACTGATTTATACTGAGAGGAGACTCACCAACAACTCAGCCACCCAAGGATTACAGACCTCAGGACTAATAGCTGCTTATCTTCTGCCATTATCACCACAACCACTATTAAACTTTATAAAATTCTATGATCTCTCTTTCACTTTCCTTATAGCGTAAGCTGTGTAAAAGGGAAATACCCAGCTCAATTACTGAAACAGTGGGATATATTCCACAAGAATAAGCAATCTGATAACGACAGACCAGGTCAGTATATATATATATATATATTACATGTTGCTTCTAGTCTCTGGAGAATATCTAAAAGACAGGCAAAGAGTTCTTTATGTAATTATGTTTTAGTGATTGTAGTAATTATGAACCTCACTGTAATATTTCTGCCTAAGGGGGGAGACACTGGTGCACGGGTGGCTATGGGGTCGACAAGTTTGCTTCCCAACCCCGTGGTTTGGGGTGCAGTACCACTGCATGCAGCCTTAGGCAACTGGGGTCTCCCAAAGCCTTGTGTGTGGATTTGATTGGCCAAAGTTGTAAGAGGCCTGTCATATATAGACATATCTGTACTTGTGTGTTTCAGTCCCCTTCTTTTGAAATCACATCATTATTGTAAATGAGTGTCACTGTTACACAAGCAGTGTCATTCATTTCCAATCTTCTGTGAAAACATGTTTGGTCCTGGGGAATTGTTACCCTTTCCTGGAAGCAAGAGGAAGGCCATAGAAATCCTGCTTCAGAAACTGTCTGATCCATAAAATGATGACGATGATACTGATAATGATGATGGCCTGTGAAGTGTCACCAACTTTCTGAGGTGTCTTCAGCAGTGATGGAAAATTTAGTAAAAGAGAAAAGAAACGAAAATGTGGAAGTCTCGTTTTAGAAGCATTTAACCCTTTTGTTACCGTATTTCTGTTGAGATGCTCTGTGTTTCTTTCAATTAATTTTAAATCGCTAGTCACAATGCACTTTGCATCGTTTTAGCTTTCTAATGAGGCCACCCTACTGACTAAGTCAGCAGGCCAAAATACATACATATACATATGTATATATATACATATACACACACATATATATATATATATATATATATATATACATACATACATGCATACACACACATACATACATACATACAGGATGAGCCAAAAGTCATGCACAAAATTCAATGTTCTAGAATTGTCCATGACATGTTTCAGTTTTTCTAAAATTGAATAAAACAATATTGAACACATACGTACTTGTACACGATGAACAAAATGAATAATAATAATAATAACAACAATAATAATAATAATAACTACACTCACGGAGTGGTTGGCGTTAGGAAGGGCATCCAGCTATAGAAACACTGCCAGATCAGACTGGGCCTGGTGCAGCCATCTGGCTTCCCAGAACCCAGTTGAACCGTCCAACCCATGCCAGCATGGAAAGCGGACGTTAAACGATGATGATGATGATGATGATGATAACAAAGAATTTATTGAAATGACTTAGTCATCATTAAGCTGGTGTTAGGAACATATATTGTGACTAAGGTTTGTTGGAAGATCTTAATTCAGAACTTTTGAAAACAAGACATTTGTACTACAGAGCCAGAGCTGGTTTTAGCCAGGTTGGTAACGAAAGGGTTAATGAAGTTTGTAAAATAACTTTGTGTTTGGAGGAGCTTCCAGCTTGAGACATCACCATTTACCTCCTCATGGAACTGGGAGGGACCATGTTTTATAGACTTTATTCTAAATGACTCAGTATTGTTAGCTGTAAATAGATACCACATTAATTATTGTGTCTCGCTTATGTTAATTTTGGTGTAAGCAAAAATGAAAATAATTGTATCAAATACAAGATGTTGTAATTAGTAATGGCAAGCAATTGTTAACCTGTGAGAGCACCATTTGAGCGTGATCGTTGCCGGAGCGGCTATCTGGCCTCCATTCGAGCGTGACTGTTACCAGCATCACCTTACTGGCACCTGTGCCGGTGGCATGTGTAAAAAGATTCGAGCAATGTCATTGCCAGTACCGCTTGACTGGCCCCCGTGCCAGTGGCATGTAAAAAGCACCCACTACACTCTCGGAGTGGTTGGCATTAGGAAGGGCATCCAGCTGTAGAAACACTGCCAGATCAAGATTGGAGCCTGGTGCAGCCATCTGGTTTGCCAGCCCTCAGTCATTCGTCTAACCCATGCTAGCATGGAAAGCAGATGTTAAACGATGATGATGATATGTCATTTAATTCTATATAAGAGGACAACAGTGTTGTTGTCATGGGAACCAAATATTTCACTTTGGTCAGGTTTGTGTCACTGACTTCGTTGTTAACCAATTTTATGCAAGGAAATGCTCTTAATTTTTTTTTACTTTATTTCCAGACATATTCTCAGCTGATCAACTGTTTGTGGTGTTTGAGTTTGGAGATGGTGGTTCCACATTGGAAGATTTCAAGGTAACTTTATTACTATTTTGATTAGAATCAGTTCAACTTCAGACAATCTGTCTCATAATGTTTGTTCTGTTGGCTCTTTACATTTTGAATTCAGTTCCCATCAACTTTAACTTTGCGTTTTCATCTCTATCTGGAGTGTGTTCGGGAGGGGTTTAATAAAAAAAGGGAACAGTCAAGTAATCAGGTTTATGCTATTCTCTAATCTCCTCCTCCTCCTCCTCAAACTTCTTGGCCTTGTGTGTAAGTCTGAAACTGTTGTTGTTATTGTTGTTATCACTATTATTATTATTTTTATTATTAATAATAAGAAGAAGAGTAGTAGTAGTAGTAGCAGCAGCAGCAGCAGCAAACTTACAGATAGTTAGCATGCCAAGCAAAATGCTTAGTGGCCTTCCATCTGTCTTTATGTTCCAAGTTCAAATTCCACCATGGTTGACTTTGCCTTTCATCATTCAGGGTCAGTGGAATAAGTACCAGTTGAATACTGGGGTCAGTCAAATCAACTGATCTCCTCCCTTGAAATTGCTGGCCTTGTGCCAAAATTTCAAACCATTTATTATTATTATTATTATCTTTGGCTTTTGCTTAGTATTTGTACAAGTTGGCTCCAAGTCTCATCGAGAGACAACAAGTTAGAAGTTCATGGTGTTATGCCTAAGGTGCCATATTGGTTTTGCACAAAGTATAGTTCTAAAGAATGCTTAAGGAAAGAAGAAAATTATGAGTTTGTTTTAAAATTTGAGATTACATCGACAGTACTTTACATAGGATATGGGCAGTTCCCATGAGCACTATCTTTTGAATTTCTGCCATTTTGGAGTTTCCTGGTATCTGAGCTATGTAGCAATCAGCCCCTTTTGCTATCATTCCTCAGGCACCTATGACAACAGGTATTGTTTTAGTCTTCAGGTTCCACATTTTGCTAATTTCTATCTCAAGGGCTTTATACTCGCTCAGTTTTTGGTAGGTCTTGACAGATACGTTTGTATCGATTGGGACAGTCATATCAATGAGGAGGCATGTTCTTTGTCTGAAGTCTTTCAATATGATGTCTGGCCTATTTGCATCTATCTTTCTGTCAGTTTGAATGGTGAAGTTCCAGAGGAGTGAGATGTGATTATTTTCAAGCACTGGAGGTGGTTTGTGTTCCCACCAGTTTTTATCATGGGACAGGTCTAAGTTTTTGCATATTACCCAATGAACTTTACTGCACTATCATGCCTGTTGAGGTACTCTGTATTATTATTGTTATTGTAGAAGAAGAATCTCAGATAGTTCTTAATTTCCATTCCTCCAGGGTCATCATCATCATTTAACGTCTGTTTTCCATGCTGGCATGGGTGGACGGTTTGACTGAGGTTTGGAGAGCCAGTAGCTACACCAGGCTCCAATCTGATCTGGCAAAGTTTCTACAGCTGGATGCCCATCCTAATGCCAACCACTCCAAGAGTGTGGTGAGCGCTTTTTTCATGCCACTGGGCCAAGAGCCTGGCATCAATCACGTTCAGATAGTGCTTTTTTCATGCCACCAGCGCAAGAGCCAGTCACAGGGTCCTGGCATCGGCCACATTCAGATGGTGGTTTTTTATGTGCCACTGGCATGGGAGCCAGTCAGGAGGCACTGGTCACAGCCACGATATTGGTTTTACTTGACTCAGCAGATCTTCTCAAGCATCACGCATCAGGGGTACACTTAACTGGGCTGGACATGTGTGGCTGCGATCTCACTTTCATTGCTGGGTCTTCTCATTTACAGCATATTTCCAAAGGTCTCAGTCTCCTGTCATTGCTTCTGTGAGACTCAATGTTCGAAGGTCATGCATCACCACCTTATCCCATGTCTTCTTGGGTCTACCTCTTCCACAGTTAAGAAGTGGCATTTCCTCACACAGTTGTCCTCATCCATACACATCACATGACCATGCCAGTGCAGTCGTCTCTCTTGCACACCACATCTGGTGCTGCTTATGCCCAACTTTTCTCTCAGGGTGTTTACACTCTGTCATGTATGCACACTGGCATTACCCATCCATCAGATCATACTGGCCTTCCTTTCTTTCAAGACTACGCATGTCCTCATCAGTCATGGCCCATGTTGCACTGCCATGTAGCATGGCATTTTGCACACATGCATCATACAGTTCACCTTTCATCCTGAGCAAGAGACCCTTAGTTGCTAGCAGAGGTAGGAGCTCCCTGAACTTTGCCCAGACTATTCTTATTCTAGCCTCTGCTCTCTCAGAGCAACCACCTCCCCTACAGACTTTGTCGATAAATATAATACCAGTCACATATTAGGTTATGGTGTTATCGTCCTACCTCAAAATTACTGCCCTTATGGCTAAAATTGCAACAATTATTATTTTATCATTGTTGAAAAAAAGTAGAGTTATTTCCCTTATACTGTGATGGCGGTTGTTTGTGCCTGTTATCACGTGATCATCATTTTTATAATTTATAACTAACGACTTATATCTTACATAACTGCTGTAATGATATCTTCATATAGATTAACTCTACATCGGGGACGTATTTAAGTAACTGTTCTGTCCTGAACGTTGATCAGGTAACGCTCATGTAGTTCCCATACAACACTATAAACTACTATTTGTGATGGCCAAATCTGATTAGTTCCAATAGTAAGGATATAAACTAACGACTTTGGCTAGGTTTGAACTTATAACCATTTAATCAGATGTGAACCACCTTGATTTATGCACATAACGTGATGTAGCGAGAAGGTGGATCTATCTAGCATGAAAATGGGATGACGTTAATGAGAGCAGTTGCAACAGCTCAGAAGTTTAAATGGTACCCTTTCCATTTAAAAGTTGCACATGTGTGTTTCTGTGTGTGTTTTTAAATGTCTTTAGAACTACATAAATTAACGTGTCCTAGTCTTTTTGAATGACTGAAATGTGATTTAATGGAAATTTAGTTATTATTTCTAGCAGGTGAGGCAGGACCATAAGGATTCCTGCAATGGGTTCATAAGGGACCAATAGATTTATGTTTTTGTGAAAGATTCTTTCTGTATTTGATCCTGTGTCTTCTGTAACAACCACATTTAATAGCTTGGTTTCTGTTTGCTGTGATTCTTGCAGTTCAACAATTTACGACAAGCCAAGAACATTCTCCTGCAAGTCATCTACAGTCTTGCGGTTGCTGAGTCGGCTCTGAAATTTGAACACCGGGACCTTCACTGGGGTAACGTATTAGTGCACCCGTGCCCTGATGACGTTGTCGACTTCTCTATAAAAGGGATCAAAATGTCTTTACCCTTGATGGGTATGGAGGCAAGCATCATTGATTTTACCTTGTCACGACTCAGTAAAGGTAAGTCAAAGTCAACAATTTTGAGGCTTCACTTCAAGAAAACTTGTTTTCTTTAGAGTGACCTATTTCTTTTATCATCATCATCATCACTAACATCTTCATCATCAATATTTGTCCTCCCCTTTCTAAGGTCTATACCAGGTTTTATTCTATGTTCTTTATGCATAAATGTTATCAGTTATCAGTTTGCAGCTCTTTACTCAACATGCAGGACTTGAACACCTGTTTTGTAGATCTTAAACCACCTCTGACGAGGTTCAACTTTCAAATAATTTTTAATTTTATTAATTTTCTGAAGGTCTTGAATTGAAACGGCTGTAAGGGATGTTTGTCAATTTTTTAATTAATAAATAATAATTTATTGTTTATCTCTCTATTTTCTTATCTTATTTTATATATATATAGCAATGTTTATATGCCAACAGAATGTGGCAGTCGTATAGAGGATGACTTTACTGTTGTTTTAGCCCCAGGAAAACATTTTTTCTAGCTGGCTATCGACACACAAGTTTTGCCACTAGCTTGTAGTTGTCTCACACTGAAGACAAACAACATCCAGGAACCTAGGTCTGTGAGTATTACGTAAGACTAGAGATGGGAGTGATGAACTCCCTTGCAAATGTACGGACACAGACTCGTGTGTCGATAGCCAGCTGGAAAAATGTTTTCCTAGGAAGTAGATATGAGAGCGATGGTACTTTCAAAATACCATCACTAGTGGCTTCCACTAATGATGGTATTTTGATAGTACCATCGCTCTCGTATTTATGTATTTCATTTGTTTGAGTAGTGTTTGGCCACTTCAAACAAATTTGCGAGCATTGTATGGGGCAAATTTTAGTGATGCTGGCTGACAAGAATCAGGCACCATTTGGCACTAACTTCGAAATCCTGATATCAAACTGACCAGCAGAGATAAGAAGATTTTATTGTTCATTCAAACTTTTTCTTATCGTGCTTGCATTAATTCTATGATTATTCCGTGGCACTGAAGTATTTTTTACTTCTATTTTTAGCAGTGCAGGTGCTCACGTAGCACCCTTGTATATATATATATATAAATATATAAATCAATGTTTTTTATATTTATTCCAGACGATTGTACCGTATTCTGTGATTTAGCTCCAGATGAAGAACTGTTCCAAGGAAGTGGAGATTACCAATTCCATGTCTATCGAATGATGAAGATTGAGACAGAGTAATATGTTTTCCCTTTTCATTTTCACTAAATTTCTACGACTGATTCCTTCTCCCTTAAAACAAGAACCTGCTCTTCCCCATCTTCTCTCATACTTTAACCCCTGTTTCCTAACAAAGCCCCCCTCAGGTTTCCTAGTCTTTAGGGTTGCATGGCGATGTCAAGAGTGCTGATGGTATGGAAAAGCACTCAATACTCACTGTAAAATGTTTGCTGTTAGAAGGGGAATCCAGGCATAGAAATCCTATAAAAACAGACACTGCATTGACCACCAGATAAGGGAGTTGAAGACCCGGTCAAAGGCTTTCTTGATGACAACAAAAGCCAAGTACAGAGATTTGTTTTTGACTAAATACTTCTGCAGTTTCTTCACCAGGAAGATGGCACCAGTAATGCTTCTTCTGGATTCAAAACCAAACTGCATCTCATCCCATTGTATGTGTGTGTGTGTGTGTGTATCTACCGTCACTGCTTGACAGCTGGTGTTGTTTTGTTTACATCCCTCTAATTTAGCAGTTCAGCAAAAGTGATTGATAGAATTAGTACCAGGCTTTAAGAAATATGAGCACGTGTCAATATGTTTACAAACCTTCAAGGCAGTGCCCCAGCATGGTCACAGTCTACTGACTGAAACAAGTAATGGGTAAAACAAAACAAAAAGAGATTATTTAATTAATAATCCATTATCTTTCTTTTTATGGGGAAATATTTGATAATTTAATCGATTTTTTTTAATAATTTTAAAAAGTTCTGTTTCTTAAAACCAGTTTTTTTGTTTTTTCTGATTCAGTTTCCTATTTTCTGTAAATTTTATTTTCCAGGAATCAGTGGGATCGCTTTTGTCCACGCAACAATGTCTTTTGGATCCATTATCTTGCAGACAAGCTTCTGCATTGTAAAAAATATGAACAATGCACACGGAAAGATCGAGAGATTCTCCGAGGCTTACGACAATTTGTAGATGAAGCTACAGAATATAAATCTGCTGTGGATTTGGTTTTTTCTTGTGATTTTATCCAAATAACAGATGAGTGAAGACCAAAACTGGCTTTAGAATGGATTTCAGGATGTTTTTTGTTAAATAATTGTAAATTTTATTTATTTATGACAAATGAACAAATTGTGAGAGGATATGGAGAGGAAGAAGGAAAGAGATTGTGTGTGAGTGAAAGTGAAGAAGAGAAATAGATTGTGGTGAGAGAGGGGTCATCAGTGCCATTCCAATTCTAGTAACATCTGTATATTGTAAATAAAAAGATGAATGTATTGTTAATTTTTTATAAATCTCGCTGCATTGCAGATTTTAATTTTGACTTAATTAAAAATATTGTAATTCAACTGTGATTAACTTCTCTGCTGAATTAAATTGTGGCATTATTATTCCATTTAATAATAGATCTGTTTCCATGACATTGTGATATTGTTGTCCCTTTTGGATGGTGCCAACCAAATGTCTTTCATTGAAAGTCTCATGTAGATAACCATTCCACGTAGCACAAGACCAGGAATAATTGAGAATCCATTGCATTTACCATTCCTGTTTCATTGTTGTATGGTCTCATTGGGGAGCTAGCACATAATCACTTGACCTGCTAGGAACACCAGCCTAATCTGCCTCAAATCACTTTTAAAAAAAAAATGACACCATGAATAATATTGTTCTATATACAGGAAAAACACGGATGGCCATGGCCGGAATGTGCTTGATCATAAGAGGTCATAAGTCTCCATGATTAGGGCTGACCCATGGCTGAATAACACCAATTATATCAACCGTTACATAGTTGCTTGACATACTAGAAATAGCAACCAAATCTTAGTTGCCTGTAGCTTACTAAGCATCGGATAGTCCACTGGTAGCCTACAACTTACATAACAGTGTATGGTCCACTAACAGCCTATCGTCTATTTAGTAGCCTATTTGTTTATTTAGCTGCCTATGTGTGTATATATACATATATATATATATATATACATATATATATATATATATACATATACATATATATACATATACATATATATATATATATATATATATATATACATATACATATATATACATATACATATATATATATATATATATATATACATATACATATATATATATATTATATATATATATATATATATATATATATATATGTGTGTATGTGTATAATATATATATCACATGACCAACCACCATTCGATGTTGTTCCACATTGCTCGCCACACTGTGCTTTTGCATCATTTTTACTTCTGAATGGTTCCACCGCACCAGCTGGGCAAGTTGGCAACCATTCTTCCCTGAGGCCAGAAGGCTGGTCCATGACAGGAGTGACCCATTTACAGCTGACTGGACTGAGGCAACATGAAATAAAGTGTTTTGCTCAAGAACACATTTTGCATAAAGCTACAATTGCTAAATTTGTGAGTGCAACTGCCTGACACCATGGCAGCACAGGCTTTCACATATATAAACATATATATATATAATATATATATATATATATATATATATATATATATGTGTGTATGTGTATAAATATATATATCACATGACCAACCACCATTCGATGTTGTTCCACATTGCTCGCCACACTGTGCTTTTGCATCATTTTTACTTCTGAATGGTTCCACCGCACCAGCTGGGCAAGTTGGCAACCATTCTTCCCTGAGGCCAGAAGGCTGGTCCATGACAGGAGTGACCCATTTACAGCTGACTGGACTGAGGCAACATGAAATAAAGTGTTTTGCTCAAGAACACATTTTGCATAAAGCTACAATTGCTAAATTTGTGAGTGCAACTGCCTGACACCATGGCAGCACAGGCTTTCACATATATAAACATATATATATATATAATAAATTAATAAATAAAACATATGCATACATATATGTACGTACCTACCTCTACATGTATATATACATGCATATATGGGTACAGAACACCAAAAAAACGTCGAACACAATGAGAAACGAAAACATAAACACAAAACTAAGGAACTGGACATTTTTCTTAAACAACAAAAAAATAGAGTACAGGACAAATAACACAAGGAAAATTCCCCTTCTTCAGTCACCATGGTTTCATCTACTCTGCGTTTCGAAGGTGAAGGCGATACGCATCTTTGATAGAAACTTTCCTTCCTGCGAAAAGCAAATTAAATAAAATTTGAGATCTTTTTGCAGAGGGAAAAAATGGTAACAAAACCAGGACAGTAACGACAGTACAAAATATAAGCAGTAAAAGACAGGACAAGGAGAATAACAAGACAAGAAGGGCTGTTAATCCGATCGAGATAAAGTATATGAACGCTATTTTTGAGAACGGCGAAGAAGCAACAGAAAATGCCGACTACACTTCAAGGACGCCAGGCCAGAAAGGCAGTAGCAGAGCTCTCGTTGTGGGTCAACGATGGGAGGGAGGAGGAGGAGCAAGAGAAAAAAAAGGAATGGTTGTGAGGAAACCAGAAAGAATTACGAATGAGAGACAGTAAGGTAGAAGAAAAGGAAACCAGAAAGAATGAAGGCTGAGAAAGGGAGGGGACCTCTCTCTCATTCTTCATTCCCGTATTTCGTCTGCCGTTATGTTGAGTTCAAATTCCGCCGAGGTCGACTTTGCCTTTCATCCTTTCAGGGTCAATAAATTAAGTACCAGTTTCACACCGGGGGCGAGGTAATCGACTTAATCCCTTTGTCTGTCCCCTCTATGTTTAGCCCCTTGTGGGCAGTAAAGAAATATATATATATTGCTACAATGTACTTTAGAATATCTTTTATATTTTTCCGATTTGCATGTACAACACTTTCTTGACAATGAGATTGGACATCGAATGACTGATGTGTTCACAATGTTTCATAATGACCTTTACAGCATCTCGAGACATTTCAGTCAACACTGTGTATTACAACAACAACACGTGGAACGGACATGTAGCTGTTCCCTCTTTTTCTGTACTCAAGTACACTGTACTCTCGGGGTTTACAATCTTCATAATTCGCAGTGTTGGCTATGCTGTATATATCATCATCATCATCATCATCATCTAACGTCCGTTTTCCGTCCTAGTATGGGTTGGACGGTTCGACCGGGGTCTGGGAAGCCAGGAGGCTGCACCAGGCTCCAGTCTGATCTGGCAGTGTTTCTACAGCTGGATGCCTTTCCTAATGCCAACCACTCCGTGAGTGTAATGGGTGCTTTTTACGTGCCGCCGGCACAGGGGCCAATCGAGGTTGGCAACAGCCATGATCAGTTGGTGCTTTTTACGTGCCACCAGCACAGAAGCCAGTCAAGGCGGCGCTGGCATCGGCCACGTACGGGTGGTGCTTTTTACATGACAACGGCACAGGTGTCACAACTACAATTTCCATTTGATTTTTTTTTGATGTTGATGAAAAAAAAACGGCCATATATATATCAGAAATAATGCTTATTGCCACATCAATATGGCCGTTTTTAACCCCTGGAAGATCCTCCTCCAGCTGGCTATCGATGCAATCTGCACCTGGAATACATTGCTAGTAGGGAAGTAAATCCCTACCACCTTCTGGCAGACATCGGGATTACCAGACCGAAAGGTCTCTGGCTATTTGTGCCCTTTCTCATTGGTGATCAGCTGGATGCTAGAGACAGCAGCAAATTGCTCCAGCTGGCAATATAGATAGAAAGCCAAGTGACAAATCAATCACTGATCTTGCAACAAGCAAAATAGCTAATTAGAAGAAAATCTCTGTATGACCTGAACGCAGCAACTATACTGGACGAGTAATGTCCATTGCACTATTCCAACCGTTTTTAACTGGCTGCAGATGGCATTGGTTACCAGCTGGAGGAGGCTCTTCCTGGGGTTAAAAATGGTAGGAATGTCAAACAGCCATATTGATGCAGCAATAAACATTATTTCTCAGTATAGTTGCTCCTTTCATGCCTTACAGAGATTTCCTAACTTGTTACTCTGCTTGTGATATAACAAAGTGAAGTTGTAAGGTACCGCACGGGTGGAAATATATATGAAAGAAGGTTTGAAAATGCAATTTTAAGAGATGTTTATTCACTTGACCGGTTTCACGTTTTATAGAAAAAGATTGTCAAATGTAAAAGCTTTGTTGTGTTAAGTCCTGGTTGTCACAAAATATTACAATACATTCTTTGCTAATAATAAAGTGTAAAACAGCCCTTCTACCTATAGTAGAATAAAGACTAGATCCCTATTTTTTATACTGTGACATTAACTTCACAACTTGCGAAGTTCAAGATCCTGGTTCGATTCCCGGTTGGCACTTACATGCTAGAAACAGCAGCCAAATCTTCCTCAAATCATATGGCATTGTCTTTAAAGAAAAGCATCAACATCGAAACCCCTCCTTTTGACACTTAAAACTCACTTAATCTGCCAGTGAAAGAAACCGTGGCTGTTCCGCTCCCAATTCACTGATTGATAAGGCCTTGTATCAAAGGCATTCTGGCCGTGACCATCCCGTCTATAGAAGAGAATTTAGACTACATAATCAAATATGTGTCAGTCCTTTTTTTTTAGATTGTGATGTGCGAATAGAGGGAGGTTTGGCTGCTATATCTTTAATAACCTCTGTAATTACTTCTACGTCACGTGTGCAATTGTTTAAACAACAAGCTAACCTAATTAACAGCGAGAATTAAAACGATCCTAATTAAAATGTGTTCACCTCGGGCGATATAAGTACCGATACTGTCGCTCGTTTTCTATTACTTGTATAAATCCATTTACAGTTGATTTCTCTGTTGTGGCGGCGACCTTCCGCACGTGGCTGGTGTAATTGGAGGCGAAACTCAGCCGACAGTTATTTCCCTTCAATCATTCAACAAACCAGAAACACATACAACATAGTAAATTTAAGCGCCTGACATTCGTGTCTCTGTGGCGCAATCGGTTAGCGCGTTCGGCTGTTAACCGAAAGGTTGGTGGTTCAAGCCCACCCAGGGACGTGGACTATTTTTTGTGTTCGATTATCTTTATCAATAACGGGACAAATTATAAATACCTTAAAGTTGGAAAAGTATTACACTGAAGGGTTATGGAACACTAGTTCAGTTTCGTTTTGTGAATTTTACATCTTGTTTCTGTTAATAGGGCGTCTATGTGTGGGTGCATGTAAATGGCTTCGAATGTAGAACTGCAGCCATACTGGCAAACCGCTCTAATTTGTTTCCTGGCAGTTAAAAAAGTTGAAGAATATTAGAGTGTTTTTGCTCTTGGTTTCAAAGGTGATGTCTTTGGAAGCTGACCGTATCCACCTGTCCGTGCATTAAAATTCTCTCCAAGCTTGAAACATTCTCCTCCAGGATTTTCCATTCGTATAATGATAGCATATTTCTGTCTTGGCCAAACTGGAGCATCGCCTCGAAGAATTCTAGTCGAACGAATCAACTCCATTATTTTTTTAAAGTCTGGCGCTTATTCTATTGGTTTCTTTTGCCGAACCGCTAAGTTATGGGGACGTAAACACCAGCATCGGTTATCAAGCGATAGAGGGGGACAATCACAGACACAGACGCACCTACCTACCTACCTACATACATACATATTATGGCTGCCCCTCGTTATCGAGTATGGCCATTGCACGACGCTTAACTGTTACTGGTGCTGTGATCGAATATGACTTTTTAGCCCAGCTAAAGATCTACAATGTCTTGTACAGAATTGGCAACTAAGACCTTTACTGGTAATAGCCGGCTGTAGTTGTAACTGGGCTTCATGTACCTTTGCATGTCGTTTAAGTCCTGCCGAATTACACTCTCTTCCACATGCCCGACAGATATGATTAGTATGGTGTGTTACACCACCACCAGTGGCCAGGTTGTCACTCATCTGTCTCGCTTTATGACTACGAAGATGACTCTTGAGTCCAGCTTTACTGAGGCAGGGTCTTGCACAGACATTGCATGTCAACATCAAAGGAAGACCCTTCCCATCTGGAAGTGTAACAGCGATGCCCTTCCTGACATCCTCCTTACTTTCTCATGTACAACTCGAGATTTCTGAAAAGTGGCTGTCCCCTCGTGCACAATCCTTCTCTACCTGCTACGATCAATAGCTATGCCTTCCCATATGTCAGGAGAGATGCAAGCATCTCTTAAGGAAGCCTTCAGCAAGCCCTTATACCTCTTTTTTGGTTTATGTGGAAGTCGTTCTCCTTTAGCTAACTCTCCATAAAAGAGATTTTTTGGCATCCTTGAATCCTTCATCCAGACCAGATGACCACTCCATCTGAGCCTTTGCTTTAACACAAGAGCTTCTATACTTTCACACCGAGAGCCTTCCAATATTTCAAGATCACTGATGCGGTAATTCCACTTAATGCCATAGATCCGTCTGAGACACATCTGATGGAAATGTTCCAGTTGTTTAAGGTGGTATCGATATGTGACCCACGTCTCGCAGGCATAGAGAAGGGAAGGGAGCACACATGCCTTGTACATCTTTATCTTTGTCTTTCTGCATATGTCTCGCCGACTCCAGAGGCGCTTTTCTAGCCTTCCGAAAGCAACACTTGCTTTCCTAATTCTATATGGAATTTCATCATCCAAATCGCTATATCTATTATTAGTGCTTCCCAGGTAGACAAACTGATCAACTACATCAAGTCGTTTACCATACACATAGATATTTGGTACACTATACATGCAGGTTGATGCATGACAACAGTTTTCTTGAGATTGACTGTCAATCCTAGGGCAGTGCAAGCATCAGAGAATGCATTCAAAATGTGTTGCATATCAATCTCTGTGTGTGCTA
>NC_043011.1:9039099-9049099 GCF_006345805.1 Octopus sinensis | reverse complement strand
TCTTGTTCTCTAAACCCAAACTACTCAATTGATTTAAGAAGTCAAGTCAAAAGATAAGGTACTGTTGTCTCTGTGGCGCAATCGGTTAGCGCGTTCGGCTGTTAACCGAAAGGTTGGTGGTTCAAGCCCACCCAGGTACGATCTGCTTTTTTTTTTTTTAAGAAATGTTTTAACTTTTGAAGTTTTAATTTTGAAATGATTCTGGGTTCATAATAATAATGGTTTCAAATTTTGGTACAAAGCCAGCAATTTCAGGGAAAAGGGTACATCGATTATATCGGCCCCACTTCTCAACTGGTACTTATTTCATAATGATGAGGCCTTGTTTATTGATGTGAAGAATGAGTAATAAAAGAAAGTTGTTAAAAATGAGGTAAAAGGCCTTACATAAACCATCATACCTTCCTCACCTTCGCAGCAGAGAAATATCTGAAAAAAAAATAAAGAAAAGTGGGGGCTTGTCAGACCGCCTCCATGTCCCAGCAGATTAAAAAATGGGAAAATGCGTTTCTCCGGAGGATGACAAGGGAGATGTGCTAGATTCACGGGGCTCGCTCTTGCGGACAGTGATGAACAGGGATATAATCCAGGGGCCGAGAATGCTGGAGGTCTCCACTGCCACAGGCTTGGTCATAAACTTGTCAGAGAGCGACTAATACTTAGACAATTTGCCCTTCACACCTTCACGAGCAAAGAAGCCTGGGCTGGAAGCTGAACACACCAAGTTACCGCTGGGGAAAGTGTCACAGCATGGGGCTTCCCAGACGAAGGCTCTGCCACCACGGAACCGGAAAACTGTCATACCATAAGGCCTTTTGCCGCCCCCTCTGTCTAGCCCCGCTGGCTCGAGATGGGAAGGGAAGCCTGTGACAGTTTTGTCCATGCTCTATGATCTCGTTAAGGGCCACATGGCGTGGAAGGCGGTCAGCACTGTAATGGCAAGACAATGAGCATCCACAGTTGCTCCGCAGCCGTATTTATGAGGCTCAAAGATCTGAAGACCAAATTTCGGGGAAACAGCGACGCGCAGGCAATTCGCTATGAAGCAGAGGGTCAGTCGAGGGCGATGGTACCACATTGCGCCAAGAATTGCTGTGAGGCTGGGAGTCCGAGTGGAAACATTGCAAATGGTGTTGGTCAAGTCGGCGCTCTAATTCGTCCGAGGTGATGCTGCACCGGATGGTGTCTCGTTTGTTTTGGGGATCGAGACGTCCACAGAGGTAAAGGACGTCCGCAGGATGGAGGCCGAGCTGGGTCCATGTTGCGTAGGCCACTTCGCGCTCCCTGATAAAGAAAAAGAGATAAAACATTGGCAGCGGAACAGGACAATACAGTGTGGAGTTACATAAATAGAAGTAGGCGAACAGTTTAAGCGACAAAATATGAATTCCCCCAAAAGAGGAGACTTCCTAGTTCTGCTCATAGAAACTTCACAAAACCATGATCGCCCTGATAATTAAATAATGACACAGAATCCGATGAACGTAAGGTAATATCTTACATCATAATTTAAATTCATAAACTTTCATAAGATAGTTTACTTTTTAGTGAACCATAACTAAGAAAAATAGATACTTAGTCAGAAAGAATGCCTAAACCTGGGAGCGAACCAGGGACCTTTAGACCTTCAGTCTAACGCTCTCCCAACTGAGCTATTTCGGCTGTGACACGCTGCAGTATTTTTATTGCATTATTTACGGATAACATTGACATGTGCCCTTATTTATTTAAGAGTTGTGTGCGATATGAGGTAGGTATTTAGCTGCTGTTTCTCGCAGATCGAGAGACTACATAGAGGCCCAACATTGGTTCATGATCAGAGAAACCTTGGAGGATATTTTTTGTTGTCGTTATTGTTGTTAATGGCGATGATGGCGGCGACGGCGGTGTGTCTAGTATGTGTGTGGTGTGTGTGGTGTGTTGTGTGTGTGTGTGTGTGTGTTGTGTTTGTGTGTGTGTGTGTGTGTGTGTGTGTGTGTGTGTGTTTGTGTGTGTGTGTGTGTTTGTGTGTGTGTGTGCGAATGAGTGAAGTAGAAAACAGAATTGACACCTAAACTTTAAATAGTAACAATAAGTATTGCAGACAGTGGGGGTGTTATGCAAATAACGAGTGTTTCGATAATTTGCAATTCCGAGTCCAAATGATAATATAGCTTAGAGCTTTGGAAACTGGGTATTTTGTAGTGGTGTCCCTTGAAATCGAAACCCTTATAAAAGTAATTAAAAAAACTCTTTTACCAGAAAGAATTATTGCAAAACATTTAAGAGACCGGATGATGAAACTGGATATTGAACCAGCGATCTCGAGTCTTTCAGTCACCCATCTGAACTGAGCCGATAACAGTTTCGATTCTCATTTAAGGATATCTATCATATTACTCCAGCTATGGATAAACGGCTGAGAGAAAAAGAGCGAGTGAGAGGGGTGGGAGAGAAAGGGAAAGAGAGGGGCGAGAGAAAGGGCGGGAGAGAGAGGGGCGAGAGAAAGGGCGGGAGAGAAAGGGCGGGAGAGAGAGGGGCGAGAGAAAGGGCGGGAGAGAAAGGGCGGGAGAGAGAGTGAGAGAGAAGGGAGATAAAAATGGGTAGAAAGAGGGAAAGGTAGAGATAAAGAGAGCGGGTTTTCACTAGATGTGAAAATACTCTCTTTATAAAACAGACATTAAGAAAAACAGTGTTTTCTAACAAAAAAAAAATGCCGAAACCCGGGACCTTTAGATCTTCAGTCTAACGCTCTCCCAACTGAGCTATTTCGGCTGCCACCCATAGGCGTTCATTTATTGTGTTACTTTATTTATCAATGTAATTTAATTCTTATATATGTTTGATAAGAAAAAAAGGAAGAGAGTCTCGCCTGATTGACTTGATAAGATGACGACTGCCATTCAGATTAGTAGGAGAGGTGACATAAACGGGTGGGTCGGGTATAGGCGATAATGACCCAGAATAGAAAGCCACCGTCTTGTTTTGGTGTGGGACCTACAACACAATTCGTGAAAAATCGCGAAATCTCCTTCATGACAAAACATTATTTGCATTGTGAAGAGAAAGATTTGAATCAGCGATGATTTGCATCCGGGTACTCAAAACGTTCAACAAGATTATACTGATCCCTTTTGTGCACAAACGATAATCTATCCATAACACACTCGATACATTGGTGCAAGGCATTCTGGTACACCGGTGTTTCAACAAAGGTCTTGTCAGCCAAAAGCATCGTCTGTATTCCCTAAACTCTTCCACTGTCTGTTTGTCTGCAGAGGTGCATCTTCATAATTGAGAACAAGTTGCAGGGTGTTCCATTTCCAAAGAGAGTGACCTCTCTGACCCTACTTCGTTCATTCCCAACACTCAAAAATGATTTTTCTTTTTGTCTCTACTACCCACAAGAGGCTAAACACAGAGAGGACAAACAAGGACAGACAAACGGATTAAGTCGATTATATCGACCCCAGTGCGTAACTGGTACTTAATTTATCGACCCCGAAAGGAGGAAAGGCAACGTCGACCTCGGTGGAATTTGAACTCAGAACGTAACGGCAGATGAAATACCGCTAAGCATTTCGCCCAGCGCGCTAACGTTTCTGCCAGCTCGCCGCCGTATCCAACACTCAAAAATGATTAACACCAACCATTCTTGAATCTCTTTCCCACCTTGATGATTACTAATTATGATTTTAATTAATTCCAGATCTACAGGCGATCTTCTTTTCGATTTCACTCATCAGTGAGCTCAAGAAATTTGAGGAAATCCCTGTTGTTGTTTCCCACATCAGCAATATGCTCAGCCCTACCAAGTACACTACTATTCTGACAAAACCATCCGCTTATGGCCGCCATCCATCTATCCGTGGCTTCCAATAAGATCGTAGCAATGCTGTCTGTGTTGTAAGAGCTCTTTCTGACTCACATTCCGTCGACTGTGATGTGTTCCGCGGTTAAGTCTTCTCCAACTTACATCAACGCTCTACTGCCTTCCATCTCCAACAATGCCCACCTCTATTCATTTGATACCACCTTTCCTTCCTCTCTAATCTTCCACACACCAAGCTCATCCACATGCGACCTACACACACCACAGTGAGCTTATAGTTGAGACACCCTAAAAGCAGGGTGATACTAATCTTTGTTCCCTTCAACAATAAAAAAAAAATGCTATTCGGAGGAACATGTACGGATTTAATCCCATCGGTCCCAGAGAACCCACGAAGGCAATAGACAGTGTTTCTTCCTCTAAATTTGAGTAATGGAAAATACTAAATTGGAGATAAACAATAAATCAACACTTTTTGTTTTGTCTTGCGGGGGTCGTTGCGCTAACGGTAATAAACACATGCACTGGTCCAACATCACTTCTTTATTATTTATTAATTGGGTAAATATCTAATCAGCTGATGAGTCGATCGTTTGTTTAATGTGTTGGTTAAACGATCAATCAGTTGTTTGCTAGTCAAAGTCCTTTCGTTGCAGCCCGTGACCTTCTCAATGAATTGGCCTCTCTCCTCAAGATCTGCTTTGAGTCAATGTGAGAAGTGGTCTCATGCCTCTGTCTATGTATGTAGACGTGTAAATCAAGTTTCAATTAAAAGACCACGACATCTTTAGTTTATTTATTTGTTATTGCTCTTTGATAATAATTTATACGTAGAGTTGAGAGGAGAAACGTTTTTCCCAGAGATCCCAGAATGCGCCCAAAAGAAGTAAAAACAACTTCGTCTTTTGTTCAAATCACGTCATTTAGTTGAAGCTTCACATACGTTGAGATGTCAACTAATGTCTGACGATAAACTTTCGACTTATCGGACATTTTGGAACTTACACTTAAAAAACCAACTGTCCCGGTTAATATGATTGTAAAAAAGAAAACAAAAAGCAAAAAAACACGATTAATTAACTCTATACTCATTAAATTGAATGCTTTTTGACGCATGCAACTACTTATACCCCCTCCCCTTCTCTCTCTCTCTCTCCACCTACACATTCGTGTGTGTGTGTGTGTGTGTGTCTCGCTATCGATATATAATAGAAAGGCAGCTGCGTCGGATGGGATTCGGCTGAAAGGGAAATCTTACTCTTTACACCTGTTAACTTACCACTTATCTCCCTTGTCACTGACATTGTTGTTGTTGTTGTTTCGTTGCCTTAGCTCCCCCTCCCCCTGGCTTGGTCACTTTCAGTCCTTTATCTTTTACTTGTTTCAATCAATAGACTGCGGCCATGCTGCAGCACCATCTTGAAACATTTTTAGCCGAACGAATCGACCCCAGGACTTGTTATTTTTTGTAAAGCTTGGCACTTACTCTATCGGTATGTTTTGCCGAATCGCTAGGTTACGAGAAGGGGAAAACACCATGACTGTAGTCATGTGATGGTTGGGGGGGGGGACAAACACATACCCCAAAATAACATGCACAAAGATATATATATATATATATACACATACATACATACATACATACATACATATACATATACATATACACGCATACATATATATAAGTCTGTCCGGTCATAGAGTAACCAATGGTTTCGCATCCACGAAGGGCTTAGCCCCATGGACGTCTCGTCAGAATCTAAAGCCGCGGACAACATGACTCTTCATTTCTTGGAGGCAGGAACGGTTACGGTCATTTGGTCAGTAAGTCACCAAACAATAAATACTCCGGAGTCAACGAGGACGGGTTATCTCCCTTGGAACTGTTCATCTGGGCCAAAAGTTGGGAATAGGGAATTTTTGACTTGGGTTGCTTTTAGATCGTAAGGACCCTTCCGGGTCTAATCGGTGAACGAAGAATCCCATGCTTCCAGCAGGTAGTATTGGAGATGGGTGCAAGGAATGTAAATTTCCAGGTTTCAGGGAGTCTTTGAGTATCCTTGCTCGCTCAGCTATACAAAGCTTGCAGCGTTCGCCCCCTTTACTGTAAGGGTCTGGCCGCTCTAAGCTCCTTCATTTGATATCGTATGGGGTCCCTTCATCTTTGAGGCGCCACACTTAGCTGGTCAGGGATGGAGCGAGTCGTCTTTCCAGAATCCTGGAAGAGGACCTTTGGTTATACAGGTGTCGCTTGAAGCCGGTCCCGGCTGATCCCATTTTTTTTCCAAGCTTGGGTGTTGGTTGCGCTCCCATTCCTGGCGCATCTTCGTTTGTCTCCGGGTCTGGAGATGTTGTTGCTGGAGCTGCCATCAGTGGCGTTATCATAATGAGGCGTGGATCCGGCGATTCCGTTGTAGTGGTCATCCATGGCCCCTTGCCATTGGCGCTACTGTCACCGATGCTGATGTGGGTGCCGTCGTTGATACCCACATACATTGAATATATATATATATATATATATATATCATACTAGCATTGTGACCCGTCGTTGCCGGGTCATAGTGCTAGTGCATGTATATATGTGTATATATATGTGTGTACATATTACATGTACATCTATATATATACATCTACACATAAAATTCAAAATACAAAGTTATATCTTGATATCGCTAGTGATAACAATACTCAAAATATATAACAGACTGGAATTGTTAGCCTGTCTCTTGTAATTTCGATCAATTGTATCTTGTCCTCTCTCTTGTATAGAAGTGTGGCTACAATCCAGCCTACCTCTACTTCTGGGTGGGGGGGGGGACATTAAAAATCTTTATCCGGGACGTCCTACGTCCCAGATAAAGGTAAAAATAAAATATTTCCACTTTGCAAGGTTCGAGTTAAGTACTCCCTTGCATGTTCCGTTGACTCGAACCTTGCTTCTATTGTGGCGAATTTACCGCCTCTGATTAGATATCTTTCATAGTCGCACCAACACACTTTTCAATGGTGCTTTCCTCCAGGTGTTCAAATCTTTTTTTCTTTTTCTCTACATTGTATACTTTATAGACAATAGTCCTTTCTTTAATTTAATTTTTTATTTCGTTTGGTGGTGTTATCCTAGATTCACCGTCTTTGTCGGTGATCAATCCGAAATAGGTTTGTATTTCTTCCATTTTAATTTTAATGAGTTCGCGCCCGCCGATGGCTGCAGCGAAATTCATTTTTGGACTTTCTTCTATCGAAGGCATTCTAACAAAAATGCTTCCGTATAAACGATGAAAATATTGTCAATTTCACCAAACAGGGACACAATTCAATTTTTAAACAATAACCAAAGCTCCTTCTCCCAAAGGGGGAGGGTTACAGTTTACAATTATTTAACAAATGCAACACAACAACGTTTCCCTTACAAGGAACCAACAAACGTGATAACAATAGTTAAACAGTAATAATAATAATAACAACAAACCTTACGGTGAATCAAAAAGCAGTACGCAGTTGAAGCTATAGTCCTTTATGTATAAGAAATAAACAAACAGCAGTACTCAGTAGAAGCGGCTGTTCGAGAAAACAGACATTACATACAGCCAAACTTCATATAGATACTTAATGCTAGCTAATTAGCAGATAATCTAATGTAAAAGCCGTGGTAAACGGTATGTGCACAGCTCCATCTGGACTATTTCATTTCTGCACACTAGTTTTATTTTTAATTTATTCCCATTCATGTGAAACCACTTATTCAAGTTCATGTCATTGATGCAATTTTATACCAATTGCTATTTTTACTTTTTGTTATGTTACGATTATATCATACTTTAGTTTGATTTTAATTATTACTTACTACATATAATTCAATTGTTATTATTATCTTTAATTTTTATTGTTAAAGTGAAAGCATCTGACATAAAATAGAGAAATGTTTTTGTTTCACTTTTAACATGTAATACTGAAATAGTGGAAAAGATATGATATTGCTATGGGCTCGCTCTAGGCAAGAAGTTGAACATTTTTTTTGCCCATGAAACTACATGGACCCTAAGTAAGGCATGTGTAAAATTTGAATGAAATTGGTTGTGTAGTTCTCAAATTTTAGGGAAACACACAGACAGACAGACAGACACACATTCTCAGTTTTATATATAGAGATATATCATATGCGCTGGAGTGTCTGTGCGGTAAATAGCTAGCTTACCTACCACATGGTTCTGGGTTCAGTCCCACTGCGTGGCACCTTGGGCAAATGTCTTCTACTATAGCCTCAGGCCGACCAAAGCCTTGTGAGTGGATTTGCTAGACGGAAACTGAAAGAAGCGCGTAATTTATATATATATATATATATATATATATATATATATATATATATACAACAACAACAATTGCAGCGTGGAAGGTGTTTATAAGCCATTTAAGAAACACACAAAAGCTGTTCGATTCACTTCAACATTTAAGTTTAATTTGTCAAAATATTTTCGTCGCTAAAATCTGCGACCTGTTCACTGACAAAAATCCGTGCTGCATCTGAGCACGGATTTTTGTCAGTGAACAGGTCGCAGATTTTAGCGACGAAAATATTTTGACAAATTAAACTTAAATGTTGAAGTGAATCGAACGGCTTTTGTGTGTTTCTTAAATGGCTTATAAACACCTTCCACGCTGCAATTGTTTTCGTTTCAGCACACGATCTCAGATCAAATTACTTGCTATGCGAGTACATCTCCGTAATATATATATATATATATATATATATATACATATATATATCTCGTTCAGAGATTTATTATTGCAATATATATATATATATATATATATATATATATTATATATATATATATATATATATATATATATAATATATATATATATATATGTATGTATGTATGTATGTATATGTTTGTGTGTCTGTGCTTGTCCCCCACCAAGGATTGACAACCGATGCTGTTGTGTTTATGTCCCGGTAACTTAGTGGTTCGGCAAAAAGAGACCGATTGAATAAGTAGTAGACTTACAAAGAAAAAGTCCTGGGGTCGATTTGTTTGACTAAAGGCGGTGCTCCAGCATGGCCGCAGTCAAATGACTGAAGCGAATAAAAGAATAAAAGAATATATATATGTGCGTGTGTGTTACAATGAGCTTCTTTTAGTTTCCGTCTACCAAATTAACGCAGAAGGCTTTGGTTAGCCCAGTGCAATAGTAGAAAACACTTGTCCAAGGTGCTACACAGTGAGTTTGAACCCAGATCCATGTGATTAAGAAGCAAATTTCATACCACAGAGCTATGCCTGTTATAATCAAACCGTTCTAGCCATGACTATCTCGTCTTTTGTTCAGATATGGTATGTCTAGGGAAATATTATCCGATGTAATCTTCTATCATATATGTCTGTGGTGGGGTGCTTAGAGGGAGATTTGCCCGCTCGTATAATATAGAGTGGAGGTAGTGAGAGAAAGCGGATTGGGGACCAGAAATGTCCAACGGCAGCCCATTTATCGAAGGATCAAACAGTAACTTTGCTGTGGACTCACAGAAAGAAAGTTCAGTAGAAAATGAAAAGGGAAAAAAGAAAAAGGAAAAGTGAAGCAAAAACAAACATCCTTATGCCGAGGTTTATATATACGCTTAGATAAACTTAGCCAGGTTTCGACCAAAGATTGGTCCAGGCCATGTCTAACTTTATAGCACCGCCTGATAGGATTATCTAAATCCTTTTAAAGCCAGGTTTTATGGTATCATGGTCCAGTCGTGCAGGGAGTTTTTGTTGAGGGATTTGTATCCAGGCATGGGTGTCTTACCTGGTATTCCTTGAAGAAATTTGTCCAGATTCCGTTTTCCTCTTTCATCTGTTTCGGGACAATTTTAAATAGGGCAGGACCATATATAAATAGGGTAATATCGCACTGCTAACACAAAACTAAAGCACACTAATGACTCGTAAACCATTAATGTACTTGCTGGTATATTATGCTTGCAAAACGAAATACTACGTTGGGGTTTAAAATTCACTAAAGCGGTACCAAAACAGCTGTAGTAAATTTTAAGCCCCATTTATATTCTTTTTATACCTACACCACACCTGGAACTAATCCTGAGTTGAATCTACAATTTATTTCGTATTCAGTACTTACATATCTATACACCTGCTGTATACACCTGCTAACACATGAAATCTCATGGTTTTTTATTTTTTT
>NC_043011.1:9026599-9036599 GCF_006345805.1 Octopus sinensis | reverse complement strand
ACAGGCTGTTAGTTCTAGTATAACCATAAGTGTTCATGGAATGTGTTTAGATACGTCTAGCGTTTCACCTGATGTCACCCTTCTAGAGTTTCCCAACCGACACCTGATACACATGCACTTACATACGTACGTACATTCATACATACATACACACATACACACCCACATACGCAGGCATGTGCGCACATATACAATTCCTACATCCACGACTACACACATACATATGTACATATTTACATATATACGGGCATATGCATGCAAAGTTACAGACATATTTACATATCTACATTCGCGGCAACATTTCACCTTCAGGAGCGCCATCGATACTTGGCGATCTAAATCCATATCTTATAATATCTGTTCCGTCAATAATAACAGCGAATGTATTTATATTTGTTTAAACTAATTTCACTGAATTCAACCGTAAAATACATCTATAATCATTGCTGGAAGTGACCCTTTGCCAACCCAGTCGTTACAGTTCCTCCCCTAACATCAGGGCAATGGTCTTTAGCGACCATGGATTTGTCGCAGACTTGAGGTCATGCGATGTATTTGATTGTACATACTGAAATACGAAGATCCTCTTCCTGCTGCCCTTCAAATCTTGGCAAGGAACAGTTGCAGGGCTTAAGGTTTTCGGTGAAGATGGTGTGTATTTTGAGTGACGCAAGGGATCCACAGTCGGACGGCATGGGCTTGGTTCTCCAGGTGCCGAGTAGCAAACCCACTGACTTTTCCGGGTTAATTTTCGCTCCCATCACCGTTTCGTATTCTTTTAGTGTCTCGCCTAGCATCTTGATGTGCTTTTCGCTCGACACTATGACGGTGACATCGTCCGCATATGCCGACACGCTCGTCCCGCAACCCAGTTCTCAGTGTCGCCAGCTTCCGCAGTAGCGGTTCGAGAGTCAATACACACAGAAGCGCCGACAGGGGACATCCCTGACGGACCGAACACGTGATATCAAACGGTTTCGTCAGGTGACCGTTCACCCGAATTACCGATCGGATGCCGCTATACAAGGCAGCGATCCAACCGCGGAAGACGGGACCGAAGCCAGCCGCCCTGAGGACGGCCGCCAGGTACCGATGATCGACCCTATCGAAAGCTTTAGACTGATCCAAATTGATCAGCGCCCCACCCATACCAGGATCCTTAACTACCCTGTCCACGATGTAGCGCATCAGATGGAGGTTGTCATGTATGGTTCTGCCCGGCACGGCGCATGTTTGCGCCTTGTCGACCAGTTTATCGATGACAAGCGCCAACCTCTCGGCTATTACTTTGGCCAAAATTTTTAAATCTGCGTTGAGCAGAGTGATGGGCCTGAAATTATCTATAAAATTCCCCTTGTTTGGGTCTTTCTTCAGCAACGTCATTGCACCTCGGCTCACAAAACCGGGGATTTTCCCGTTTTGTTGCCAGTTGCAGTAGACTGATGCCAAGAGGTCGCCAAACAAGTCTGGCATTTGACAATACAGCTCGTAGGGTAAACCATCCAATCCAGCCGACTTATCCCTCGCGCAGCCCGCCATCGCGGGACTTTCACAACACTCCGCTTCTCTTGCCGAGAGCCGCGGCAGGTCGGTCAGGTAGGCACTGAAATCCATCCCGCGTTCCAACCCACCACTCGCACCAAACAGTCGAGCAAAGTGCTGTTGAAAGACCTCACACATCCTTTCGGGTTCGAGTAAACTGCATCCCTGTTGATCTATTAGAGACCGAATGGTGGCTCTGTTGCCATGTTGCGCCTCCGCTACCCGGACCTCTCGCGCAGCTTCGATCCCTTCGTTCCTCAAGGCACGCATTTTAGCTCTGACGACGCAACCTTCGTGTTTGGCGTTGAGGTGTTGGTCGAGGGCCATCCTCGCTGCCAGTTGTAAGTGCCTCTTCTAGTTTCTTAACTAAGTCTCCCTCTACTCTATTTCGATCTATCGCTAATTCCTTGCTAAACCTAATTGATTCCGATTTGATTGCCATTTTCAGAGCAGACCACCGGCGGTTGTTAACGATGGCTGTAAACCTGCCGTGCTGAGAACGATGTGTTTAGTTTCCAGTAACCGGGACCCTGCGTACACGTCACAAATTTGTGATCTGTGTAGCTGACAATTTTAAATTGTGGATATCCTACACTATCTCTATCCTCTGTCCTACATAGAACTCTATCTAGATACGATCTCTACGATCTGACGCGGTTTGTCCAAGTCCACGTTGGCACATTCGGATGATCGAATTCACTGATAGCTACTATATCAACGTTCAGTGACTTGATGTCATTTAGAAGGTAACCTTGCTTCCAAGTCGACGCCAAGCCACGTGCATTCACACAACTTAATTTAAGCATAATTGATGGTCGAAAATTTGTGTTTCACACACAACAGTGAAAGAGACGAGAGGGAAGGTTACTTACTTGTTTCGAAATTTTGAGTAGTTTCCTCCTCTTTTGGGATGTCTTTGAGGAGGTTCTTAAAAAGTTTTTTTGATAAATATTTCTGGAACCCCCCGACCGCATTTGGAAAGAGGGTTTTGAGTGTGTGGTGCTGCGTTTGTGTGACGTGTACTATTTTTATGTGTTGTGGTGGTGTTGTGCGTGGATGGTTCATCTTCACAAATGTTTGTGTTAGATGCGATGTGGTTCATTAGTTTTCTATTTTCTGTGTCTATTGTTGTTAGTTGTTTGTGTGTTTTTGCGGTGTTGTTGTTGGTTTGTATGTGTAAGGGACTATCAGGAGTTATATATCTCCCTGCTTTACCTGCATTTGCTTGTTTCGTGGTTTTTTTAGGTCTTTTCCTTTTACCCCCTGTGGCTATTTGCCATTCAGGCGAACTTTCGTCGTCAGACGAAAAATCTGACAAATCAGAAGGGGGTAAAGGCAAAGCGTTTGCATCTATATGTATGTTTGTAGAAGGTGTTGTTGTTTTGTGTGGTGTTTGTGTTGTTGGGGTATTAGGGGCAGAATTTGTCTTTTCGTCATTGTTATTTGTTTTCTTGGTTGTTGTTCTTGGTGCTGGCGTTGGTGTTGGTCTGTATTTTGATGTTGGTGGTAGTGTTGTTTTTCTAGTTGGTTGCGATGTCGAAGGTAATTTGTGATGTAGTTGGTGAGGGGGAAACAGTTTTTGCATCGTCTGCTGTTTTTCCTGTCTTTTGCGTTGAAGGTGGTGTGGGTAGCAGAGGTTATCTTCCAGGTTTTGGGAGTGGTTGCTGTTGCTGTTACCTATTTCTGGCAGCAGTTGGGCAACCATATCTGAGGTGTGCCTCACTGTTGCACAAATAGCATCTTGGCCTTCTGCCCTCCACCACTACATACAATTTTTGGTCTTTTTTTAGTTGAACACTGGTTGGTAAATTATTTATTGCTTCCTGGGTGATTTGAAGCAATATTTCAAGCTTTTTGCCAGTCCAGCTTTCCTCTGGAATGTCGGCGATTTCTAAAATATCTGCTTCTTCTATATCGAAGCAGATGGCCGATACCAGCCACTGGGTATCCACTTCTGGAGGCACATTGTTTATTGTTATTTTCGTTACTCTGCGCCCAGGATAGCTAGGTACCATTGTTACCTGGTCTGTGCGCAAAGTAAGCGTCGAAAACTTCTTTGCTAATTCTTCCGTATGGAAGCGAACTTGCACGGTAGCAAATTTACACCCCCAATTCACACAATTTCGAAAGTGCCAAACAGAAGCGAGGTACTTCTCAATCTTTTCTGTTGCTGGGCTTTCTGGTTTCTTTGTCTTGGTGTTGAGTATTTTGTAGATGATCATCTTCTTTTGTGCTTCTTCCAAAATGTTACGTAGAATATTTAGGTGTATTGTGTCGCCTTCTTTGGTGAGTAAAGATTTCGTGTCTTGTATTTGTTGAGTAGTGAATTTTAAAATTCTCCTTTTTGGTCGTATTGCTTCCGCGAAATTTGTCTTGTTTTTTGTGGAGGTGGTGGTGGTGGTGTTGGTAGTGATGTTTGTGGCAGAGTCGTTCGTAGTAGTAGATGGCTGTGAAGCTGTCGTCGGGTTGTTTACCAGTTTTTGCGTGGCGGTGGCGGTGTTAGCGTCCATGCTCACACTTGCGCCTGTGTTGCTTTTCCCCTTCTCCTCTCCTTCATGCAATTGTGGTCAAGGCAGTATAGGGAAATCAACGTCGTAAGCGTTGTCAAGGAGACCAGTGACCTTTTCACCGACGACTTCATGGCTTGAAGTCGCCATGCTTAAAACAGAAATGGTTAAGTAAGCCGAAAACAAATTTATAAAATCGGGAAACACGCCACACAGGGCAGGTTTCCCGTGCAAAGAATTTGTACAACTGAAAGTATTAGTGGTTGCACAACTTTTACATAAAAAATATTATCAAAACACAAACTTTTGAAGGCAATAAAAGGCAAACTTACTGCGAGCCGATGTGACTATCGTCCGTCCATAAGATAGATAGATAGATAGATAGATAGATAGATAGATAGATAGATAGATAGATAGATAGATAGATAGATAGATAGATAGATATGTTTCTTTATTAGCCACACAGGGCTGCACACAGATAGAACAAATTACAAGGTAGAGCTTTTCTTTTGAAGGTTTAAAAAAAAAAAAAAGGAAGGGGGAGTTTCGATCAAAAGGGATCGTAAAAGGAGAGAAAGAGGACAAAAAAAAGGGGGGTTAAAAAAAAGGGGAGAGGAAGAAAAAAAAAATATTGATCAATAGGGATCGTTATCACACAAATGTCAATATGAAGTGTAAAGGGGGGGACAGGTGAGGTTTACCCGTGGAAAGAAAAAGCCTACGGAAAAGACCACGGTAACCTCGGTCAATGGAGTCACATTTTATATTTCTTTTTTTTTTTTTTTTGCAAATAAGCAACTCTCTGTTTTCAATTTCTGGGTTCATAGGATCATGCTCAAGGTGGCTTCGTCATTCATACGTGCCATTCTTGCTACATTCACCCATCTTTTTTTAAAACATTCGCTAGACAAAACTTGCCTCTCTACTCTCACTTTCCT
The DNA here is from genome assembly GCF_006345805.1 of Octopus sinensis. Classification (NCBI taxonomy): domain Eukaryota; kingdom Metazoa; phylum Mollusca; class Cephalopoda; order Octopoda; family Octopodidae; genus Octopus; species Octopus sinensis. Next base: position 9,031,612 of record NC_043011.1, on the reverse strand, counting down.
TTTCAAGTGGTACTTGAAGAAGTTGATGAGAGATTGACCAGAGAGGAAAGTGTTTGTCTCCAATCCTTTCAGACGCGTCCACCAGATACATTCTTTATTCTTTCGCCATAGCCACAAGGATGATGAAAATAGCTCTTCCTTCCTGTTTGAAGGAGGGAGGCGTGACAATATTAACGATAGACTCAGCTGATAAACCGACTCGTCCCACATGTGACAGCAGTTGTTCGACACAAGCCCACAGGTCGGAAATTGTTGGACACTGCACGAGTGCGTGCAGAACGGTTTCGTCGCTCTGACCGCATCTCGGGCAGGTCGGCCCCGTGTTTCTCGAGCCGTGTCTGTAGAGCTTATCCCGAACGGGTAGCGCTTCTCGGTAGCACTGCCAGGCCAGGGATCTCTGGAAGTTGTCCATGGGCCCTGGCCCGAAAGTCGTCCTGAACAGGCGGGTCAGGTACTCCTCGTCGACGTCCAGGTTCGCCCCGAGCTCGTCGTCGTACCTCCCCTCCACTAATCCCCTATAGAATGCTTTGGTTGTGTTGAAGTCACTCAAGGTCGACCCAGGACGGCAGAGTTGCTTGAGAGCAACGCGACACTCGCGGTGCCATTCGCCCTTCTTCGGCCTCTTTTTGATCCACGACTGCAGTTCGGTCATGGAGACGAGCTGCGGGAAAGCGGCCTCACAAACGGCGACCACACCTGTTCACCGTCGTCTACATAGAGCCAGAGATGTCGCAGTCTCAGCGCGTGTCTGCGCATCATCAACCACGGCAGATAGATAGATAGATAGATAGATAGATAGATAGATAGATAGATAGATAGATAGATAGATAGATAGATAGATAGATAGATAGATATGTTTCTTTATTAACCACACAGGGCTGCACACAGACGGGACAGATTACAAAGTAGAGCATTTTTTTTGGGGGGGGAAGAAAAAAATGAGGTGGGTTAGGTTTTCGATCAAAATAGATCGTAAAAGGGAAAGAAGAAAAAAAAAAGGAAAAGGAACAAAAGAAAAAAAAGATCAATAGGGATCGTGTATCACACTGTCATGATGTAAAGAGTAAAGGGGGAAGCAGATAAGGTGTATCCGTGGGAAGAAAAGCCCACGGAAAAGACCACGGTAACCTCGGTCAATATTGTTACATGTTACCACATTTGTTTGCAAGTAGGTAACCCTCTGTTTTAAATTTTCCGGGTTCATAGGATTATGCTCAAGGTGGCTTCGTCATTTATATGTGCCATCCTTGCTACATTCACCCATCTTTTTTTAAAACATTCGCTAAACAAAACTTGCCTCTCTACTCTCACTTTCCTTTTCAAGTGATACTTGAAGAAGTTGATGGGAGATTGACCAGAGAGGAAAGTGTTTGTTTCCAATCCTTTCAGATACATTCGTTCGTCATAGCCACAAGGATGATGAAAATAGCTCTTCCATTCCGTTTGAAGGAAGGAGGCGTGAAAATATTGGCGCTAGATTCGGCTGATAAACCGACTTGTCCCACACGTGACAGCAGTCGTTCGACATAAGCCCACAGGTCGGAAATTGTTGGACACTGCACGAGAGCGTGCAGAACGGTTTCGTCGCTCTGACCGCATCTCGGGCAGGTCGGCCTCGTGTTTCTCGAGATAGATAGAGAGATAGATAGACAGACAGACAGACAGACAGACATATAGATAGATAGATAGATAGATAGATAGATAGATAGATAGATAGATAGATAGATAGATAGATAGATAGGTAGGTAGATAGATAATGAGAAATTGAATCAGAATCAAAGGGGAAATGGTCGACTGGTACAACAGTATGGTATTCACCTCTTTAGACTCATGTCCTCAGATGTATAACGTGGGCAGCCATAACAGAACATGCTTTTCATTGAACGACATGTGTTGACAGAGTATAAGTGAAATGAAATTGTTTACAGGCGAGAATCGAAAGCAATTTGCAAATCTGTGATCAACGCTAGCTTACCCATGGCTCTAAGTAACATTGGTTCCAAATTTTGTCACAAGGCCAGCAATTTCGGATGGGTGGGGTGGGGAGTAAATCGATTATATTGATCCCAGTGCTCAACTGGTGCCTATTTTATCGACTCCGAAAGAATGAAGGGCAAAGTTGACCTCGGCTGTATTCGAACTCAGAACGTAAAGACGAACGAAATGCTGCTCAACATTTCGTCCGGCTTGCTATCGATTCTGCCAGCTCGGCGTCTTTGGTCTCTGTTGATTTTGCGTTTCATTCGCACAAAACCCGACACAGATATAGAAAAGAGTGGAATCGATTGAATGGATCGTGGTGTATGACTGGTACTCAATGTGGTTGACTATAGAGCTACTCCACGTGAGGCTAGACCAACAAGAAGAGGCAGCTAAATCTCCCTCAGGTTACATTCTGACACCTTCGAAGACACAGTGATTGTTAGAATTTTGAATATAGAAAAAAGTCGGGATGGTCACGGCTGGAATATCTTTGATCAGGAGTAACTCGGGACTAGACAATAGCACACCGATAAGATCTTTTTTTGTTTGTTTTGTTTTTCTTTTCTTTTGACCCAGGGGAAATATAATGTAAAGTGAACGCTTGTAAGATTTGAACCCGGAATCTAGAAGGCTAAAACTAAATAAAGAATTAGATGTACATTGTTAGGTAAAGCTAGCGTCATTTCTACCATTGCAGCGGATCATATCGCCACCACCGCCGCCACCGCCACCGCCGCTACCACCACCACCACCACCACCACCACCACCACAATCACTGCTATGACGACGACGGCAGACCCCGCCCCCATCAGAGTCACTGTCACTGCTGCCACCGGTGCCTTCGCCGACATTGCCACCGCTGCCACCACCATCGTCAATATCACCACCCACCACACCCACTGCTACCACCACAACCATAACCACCGCCGCCACCGTCACCATCATCATGATCATGATCATCATCATCGTCATGATCATAACCATAACCGACATCACGATCATCATCACCATCATCATCATCACCACCACGATGTTCTCTCTCTGAACCAATAGACACCCGTTGTGTTAATCATTGTGTTCTCATATTCCCTATAATTAAGTGATTATATATTGTTAATTAGGAAAGTTACGAAAGAAAAAAAACCTGGGAAAAAAGAAAATTTAAACAAAAATAAAAACAAGTATAAATGTGAATGATTCCATCGAGAAAAATGTATAGGATGACTGTGAAAGTAATCTATGTTTGCTAAAAATAACAGCCAAATCTCTCGAATAGCACCCTGGCAACACATTAGTTGCGCTTTGAGTTTGAAAAAATAATATAAAATAAAATATAATTAGTATAGTGTATAATTGTATTATGATATATATATATATATATATATATATATATATATTATATATATATCAGGTTATCTCATAAGTTCTGTCCGAAATTTGAATAACGGAAACAAGTGATCAAATGTTATATTTAATTGAAATTTAATCATCAGTGTACGTTCCCTGATTATCTATGACTTCCTTCCATATATTTACAAGCTTTTTAATCCCATCAATGTAAAACTCTTTTGGTTTCAAAGCGAAGAACTCTGAAATGTCAGTTTCGACCGCCTTGCGAAAGTTATGTCCCCCGAATGATTCTGTGAACTACAAAACAAATGGTAGTCTGAAGGAGCAAGGTCGGGAGAATAAGGTGAATGAGGAATTTTTTCCCAACCAAGCTTTTTGATCTTCTGTGATGTGAACTTTGCAGTGTGGGGTCGCGCATTGCTCTGATGAAATATCACTCCTTTTCGATTCACCGAAGCGGGTCTTTTCTTCTTCAAAGTTTGGTTCAAACACTCTAATTGCTGACAATAGACTTGAGCATTGATTGTTGCGTTAGGTGGTAACAATTCAAAGTGAATTATTCCTCTGCAATCCCACCAGATAGAGAAAAGAACCTTTTTCCCATGAAGTTCCCTTCTCGGTTGTGGTTGAGCTTTTTCCCTTTTACCAAGCCACTATTTACGACGTTTAATATTTCGATAGAAGATCCATTTTCGTCAAGTCTATCCAAAAAAGGTGAAATGAGTTCGCGAGAATGGAGAGAAGAGCAGATATCAACTCGGTACTTGCGGTTGCTTTCAGACAATTCATGAGGCACCTATTTTCCAACTTTAGGAAACTTTCTAAGTTGTTGAAGATGACGATGAACAGTTGTATGGTTTGAACTAAGCTTTATTGCCAATTCTTCAACTGATAATGCAGGATTTTTCTTCAAGCAATGCCTCAAGGAGCTTATCATCAAACTCAACTAGACGTCCTATTTAATCTTCATCTTTAAGGCTGAGATCTCCACTTCTGAATTTTGCAAACTATCTTCTGCAAGTTCTTTCATTCAAGCATTCTTTCCCATAAACTGAGTGTATGTTTCGAGTCGCTTCGGCTGCAGAGTTTCCTTTTTTGTACTCATAAAGCATTATGTGTCTTAAATGCTCTTTGGATACTTCCATGTTAGAAAGGGTTTTAATCAAAGAAATTTTAACTCTATTATTCTGAAAAATAATATTTAATTAGTTTAAATGTACGCAAATGCATAAAAATAATTTTTAATTCCATTAGACTTTCTAAAATACTATTAAATTTCATTCAATTTTGAAAAAGGTAAAATCGTACAGAACTTATGGGATGACCTGCTATATATATATATATATTATATATATATATATATATATATATATATATATATACAAGTGTGTGTATACATACATACATACATACATACATACATACATACATACATACATACATACATACTACATACATACATACTACATGCATGCATATATATATATATATATAACATTTTTCCGATGGGTAGATAACTGAAGAGATGGCGGCGTGGATTTCCACTCGGCATCCGAAACTCGGAGTTTTATCATGGCTACCGAATAATTGTCACATATTACATTTATATATATATATATATAATATATATATATATAATATATATATATATATATATATAGCAATTAAGGACAACTACTT
>NC_043011.1:9014099-9019099 GCF_006345805.1 Octopus sinensis | reverse complement strand
ATTACTGGTATAAATTGTTATTTGAGCAGCCAGGATATCAATGGATATCAACGTATTTTTGACATTTAGCTCCATTTTAAGTAATAATCTAATACGGTTACAATATTTATATCTTTATCTTTCATCTATTTGTGTTGTAGTTTGTCACATTAAATGATTCTCGTAAATTTATGAGGACATATTAGTTGCAATTCTCATATCACCGTTCCTTTTCTATCATGATATTTGCATTTTCAATTAACTTTGGTCTTTTCAAAGATTCTTTAGCACATTTTTATAAACTGAAACCTATGTCAGTCTTAGTGAATCCGTGTACTTTCTGCAGCAGTGTTTTTAATTGTTTATCAGTTGCAGCGTATCAGTTCAGGTCAAATTCTCTTAGCATGTGTAACCAAGTTCATTCTATTTCAGTATTTTAGTATAAGCTTCGAGAAGAAAACGGGTGGAGAGAGGGTGTCCTTTTGGAATATTCCTCTTCTAATAGAAATAGGTTTAATATTTACAATTCTTTTTTGCTGTATTTTGCCATTTACACATGATGGGTTTGATCTATCACTATATTATTGGAGCTAACTTACTCATGGCTGTTGTATCCATGATCGATATATTCAAAGAATCTTTACAGCTTCTTTATATTGACGGGCTCGTTACGATTTTGTAAGTATCTTCTGTTTCAGACATTTTAAAATGTCAAGCCCTTTTTTGCTAGAGCTGATTGGGCGTCTGACAAAATGCTTAATCGCATTTCTTATGATTCTTTACGTCACCGAGGTCGACGTTTCCTTTCACCCTTTCGGGACCAACTGAATAAGTACCAGTCAACTATTGAGGGTGATGAAAATGCCCTTCCCTTAAATATGATGGCCTTGTGCTGAAATTAGAAACATTATTATTATCATTATCGAGAAAGTTGCGAAAATGATAGCAGCGCTCAAAGTATAGACCTGTGAGTCAGAGAAAAGGGATTGGAGAGAGTACTTTCCCTTTTCTTGGGGTGGGGTGGGGTGGGGGCTTGCGCAGTGGGGTTCTTCGATCCTTTTTTTCTTTATGGTTGTGTATTCTGTATACTTTCTTTGTTTATTGTATGTTGTGTACACTTTCATTCTTTTATCATTTCATTATACGTAAACCCTCACACTTTAGGTCTGTCTTTGTTTTGTCCACCTCATCCTTCGCCCCGGTGGCAAATAAATGAAATCATCATCATCATCATCATCATCATCATCATCACCACCACCACCACCACCACCAACACCATCATCATCGACGTAGTCGTTGTTGTTGTTGCAGTGAAGGCAGCGAGCTGGCAGAATCGTCAACACACCGGGCAAATTGCTTTGGCGAGCGGTTAGAATTATGTTCACTCTGGACAAAATGCTTAGCAGCCTTTCGTTCGTGTTTACGTTATGAGTTCAAGATCCTCCGAGGTCGATAAATTAATTCTCAGTGGGACACTGGGATCCATGCAATCGACTATCCTGCCCAACTCCTCAAAATTTCCGGCTTTGTACCGAGAATAGAAAGAATTACTAGTTTTGCAACGGATTGGCAGCATTGTTGGTGGGTCGAACAAAACACTGCTCAGAATTTAATTATGAACCTTTGGATCTCGATTTCAAATCTCACCGAAGTCAACTTTTTTCTTTAGTCCTCCATTAAAGGCGCGCGTGCGCAGTATGAGTGTGTTGTGTTTGTGTATATTATTATATTCCACTAGAATTATATACAAATTAACAATTCCACCTTATTTCTTCGACGCAGTTCTTTGTAGCGTTGGCGTCAGAAGACCAAATGTCTGCAGTCTTTTATACAATCTAAATTATTCTCGTTTAGCCGCATCGCTCTTGGTTATGCAATTCTACATTTGTTAACTATTTGGAAAACTTTCAGAACTATTTCCTTCAGCTGTAAGAACTGTAATTCCGTCGAGCGATTTCTGTTCAAATAGTTCCTGAGTTATTTCAAGATCATTCTGATTTAGACTTTGTAATTTGAAGTTTGAAGAATCAAGATATATGTCAGGACACAACTTAAAATTTCAATACATATATACATACATATATACATACATACATACATACATACATTCCCCGGTAACTGAAGAGATGGCGGCGTGGGTTTCCGCCCCGACATCCGAAGCTCGGAGTTTCATCATGGCTACCAAACAATTGTCACATATTATATTTACAGATAAATTCTTCTATTTACATAATATCGAGGTCTCTTTCATTCTTTTGTTGTCTTACCATTCTATATCAAATATATATTATAATATATATATTATATACACATTATATAGGCGCAGGAGTGGTTGTGTGGTAAGTAGCTTGTTTACCAACCACATGGTTCCGGGTTCAGTCCCACTGCGTGGCACCTTGGGCAAGTGTCTTCTACTATAGCCTCGGGCCCGACCAAGCCTTGTGAGTGGATTCGTAGACGGAAATGAAAGAAGCCCGTCGTATATATGTATATATATATATGTGTTGTGTTTGTCCCCCAAGCATTGCTTGACAACCGATGCTGGTGTGTTATGTCCCCGTCACTTAGCGGTTCGGCAAAAGAGACCGATAGAATAAGTACTGGGCTTACAAAAGAATAAGTCCCGGGGTCGATTTTCTCGATTAAAGGCGGTGCTCCAGCATGGCCGCAGTCAAATGACTGAAACAAGTAAAAGAGTAAAAGAGTAAAGTGTATATATATATATATATACATACATACATACATATATTATATATATATTATATTATTTATATATATATACATATATATATACATATACATATACATATATTAATATTTAGCAAAAGCAACGGAGTGACTCAAGATCCGAGAGTTTCGTGTATTGGCACCAACAAACCTGTAGATATATATGTGAGTGTATGTATGTATGTATGTATGTATGTATGTATGTATGTATGTATGTATGTATGTATGTATATATATGTATGTATGTATGTATGTATGTATGTATGTATGTATGTATGTATGTATGTATGTATGTATGTATCTACGTATGTAGATTTCCAGCTGTTCTTTTAAAGACAGGCAAGAAAGCTTTCGCCAAAGCCCTGCTGGTACTTTTTCGGAGTTTCCTTGCCAGTTGTAAACTTCCCAAACTATTCAAGGAAGGGATCCTATGTCCTGTCCATAAAGGAGGAAGCAGAGCAGATGCTAAACATTACAGGCCTATCTCTGCGACTTCGTTACCAAGGTTATGGAACTGTCTGATAACGTTCCTGGAAGAAAATAACTTCCTCACAAACACACAACATGGCTTTCGACCGGGGTGGATCTGCTTCACACAGCTACTACAGCATTATGAGTGGGTACTGAAACAGCTGCTCAGCCACTCAAATGTGCATGTGATGTATCCCGGCTTTGCCAAGGTCTTTGACAAAGTTGATCATGTGATGATACGTCATAAACTGCGTGATCTTGGTATCACAGGAAAACTGAGAAGATGGCTGCATTACTTTTTGAAAGTCAGACAGTTGCAGCCAATTGTTTTCTCACTGGGGAAACATCAATTCGCAGTGGACTCCCTCAAGGAACTGTCCTGGGACTAATATTGTTTGTGGTGGCTCTCTCAGGCACACCCTCAGCCATAAGTCCAGCCACACTGTCACCAGCTATGCTGACGATTCAAAAGTATCGCAGGTGGCCAAGGACTCTCATGACATACGAAAAAGAACAGCAATATACATATGGGTCGATGAAAATAACATGCAGTTCAATGCTGAGAGGTTTTAAGCAGTCCACTATCGGACCCAAAGCAGACAACAGTCGGAATGCACAGGGCCAGCGAATAGTGCAATCTCAGAGTCAGAGTCGGTGCGTGACCAGGGAATCCACATGAGCAACGATGCAACTTTCCATGTGAATATCATGAAGATGGCAACAGTGTGCGGGTGAGCAGCTGGATGGATTCTGAGATCATTCAGAACCAGAAAAAGAGTTATCACGCTACTCTTTTGCAGAATTTTTGCTCTCAGTCGTTCGGATTACTGCTGCCAACTGTGGTGACCACAGAGCCTCAAACGGGTAAGGAAACTTGAGGCAATCCAGCGCCACAACACACATAAGATTGATTTGGTGAAACAGATGAGATCCTGGGAAAGGCTACATAAACGGAAGCTCTTCGCTCTTCCCTCTTGAGAGAAGGCGTGAAGGACATGCAGTGATTCATATATGGACGATCCTGGAAGGTTGAGCTCCCAACTTTGGAACTGAAAGATCTGAATTGAGCGACACTGCATAGTGCTAAAGACTCCGACTTCTCCATCTCGGAAAAGGACCCAGTACCTTAACAGCTTGGGATTCAGGGCTCCACAACTATTCAACATTCCTGCGAACAACCTCAGAGATATATGAAGTGTAGATGTGGGAATATTTAAAGAACGTCTGGACAAATTTTTAACAGAGATGCCAGATGGACCCACATCACAGCAGGAAGATGGAAATTAGAAGGGAATGCGGGAGTCTGCTGCTGCTGCTGCTGCTGCTGCTGTTGTTGTTGTTGTTGTTGTTGTCGTTGTTGTTGTTGTTGGTGGTGGTGGTCATATTGATGCTGCTATCTCTTCATATCAGTTTGAATTTGTTTAGTGCCGGGATTGTCTATGTGGTTCTTGTAAGGACTTAAGACCTTGACCCGTTACCATTAACCATGGCTTCCAAACTATTTGAACTGCTGCACTTTCTTTAGTTTCTCTCCTTCAACAGTGACATTTGTTGCACAGGTACCGTCGGCATTTGTTCATGTTTTCGTTAATTATCGCAGATTTTGTGGAGTCTCTAATTAAGATGCTCCTTGAAGATATTACAGAGAATTGGGGAAATGAGGCAGCCCTGCCGGGTTCCTTCGCCGAGACCCTTCTCCGATGGAACGTTGCATGAATAGCGCACAGGTTACCATTACGTAAAGCTGTTGAAAAGTACAAATCCTTTTCTGTCCCCATGTTGAATTTCTTCATTAAGGTCCAGAAAATGCCCACTGCGAACCA
>NC_043011.1:8994099-9011599 GCF_006345805.1 Octopus sinensis | reverse complement strand
TTTTTCGAATATTGCATTAACATTACCAAAATCATCGTGGGAATCTAAGGAAGAACGGTGACCTGAATGCATCTGCATTCGAAATATTGGCATTTTCTAGGCCCATCACAAGTAGGCATTAGGCCAGAAGGGATGTACACACCTCATGTCTTAATAAGATGGAGGGGACATCTACAGACCACCAAATATTTCGACCGAAGACAGTCTTCCCAATAATCTCTGAATGAAAGAGAATTAGAAATCCCAAACTCATCTAAAAGGCAACAAAGAATGACAGATAGAAATGTTAAGTCATTGAGGAATGAGATATTGGTAAGGCTCTGGAATCATGGGAAGCACAACAAGAAAATCAAGACAGTTTGCAGGCCAGAGTGATCTCGTTCACATTAGTATGACACGGTTAAAACTATGTTGGGCCTGCATGGCAACATTAAGACGTGTTTGTTTGTAAGGGTTCGGTCCTTGTTTTTCTGTTGGGGACAACACAACTAAGCTGGATAGAAATCTCTCCGAACTTCCAACATTCGACCAAGCTCAGCTAAATTTAGAGACTTCCTCGGTATAGTTGCAAGATGAAGGTTCAATGGTGTGAAAAGAAGCAGCTCGACAATGTACGAGGTTAAACGAGAAATACTTGACTTCTTGGCTTCATGAAGTCATTCGCCATTGTACAACGGTCAGGTCTCAGGTAACAGAAACTCAGGAAGTTTGAATAGCTGGAAAAAGGTCATATGTAAATTAGAAACTGCTAAAAACTTGAATGATGGATGAGGTGACAGAATGAAAGCCCAGCTTTCGCAGTTTGATGATGTAATGGTAGTCGAAGAAGAAGGATGTGTGATTGCGCCAATAACCGGGAAGACATTCACCTCGATTCCATGCAACAAGTTTAGCGTCAGATTTTGTCTGTTTGGAACAAGACAAGATCTGTTCATGGTGTACTTCAAGACTAAAACCAAGACCATACATGTCAAAGAGAGAGAGAGGGGGAGATAGAGGGGAGTAAGAGAGAGAGAGAGAGAGAGAGAGAGAGGTGGAGATAGGGATGTCTCATGACGATTGTAGCGTTGTCTGTTATGGTACGGAGGACATAGAGAGCTTGGTGGATGCTTTTGACGATCCATCCACAAAATTCGCCTTGAAACTGAATGACCACAAGACTGAAGTTGTTCCTTAGCTAAGAACTGATTCAAGCCAAAAGGTCCAACACGAAACCCTATGTAGGAGGGTGGATGTGTGATATACATACCTCGTGGTGGTTTGGAGTAATAAAACTATATAAATTTATGATATGATAATTGTAGATTGAGTGGGTTTGCTAGGTTTATTTAGATTGCGGCAGATTAATATACCACAAAATAGAGGAACTATGTTTCTCCCTACGGGAATCGCCGGTGGTTCGAGGGTCGTCCTTACTCCGGGGCAGATTCTCCATCATTTGAGCAAAACTGCTAGGAATAATTTATAAATGGCTTCTCTCAGTGGAAGGAAGGAAGAGGTTGGATACTGGTTGGGGTGGGGGCCGTGTGAGGATGATCTCGAGACGATTAGAGAGGATAAGGAGATGAAGACAAAAGATGCTTTGAGGCTGAGTGATAATTGCAGATACACACACATACGCACACACATGTTTGTGTATGAGTCTCTCTCTCTCTCTCTCTCTCTGTCTCTCTGTCTCTCTGTCTCTCTCTCTCTCTCTTCCCATATATATATATATATATGGGGCGGGGTAGATATATATGCATATGTATATAGATATATATAAATATAGACTCATATTCATGTGTGTATATGCTGTGCTGTTGCTTATGAATTATCTATGAACACACACACACCACACACACCCACACACACATACATATATGTGTGTGTGTGTGTGTGTGTGTTGTGTGCATATATGTACTTAAGTCTATTCTGATTACATATATGAATATATATATATATATATATATATATATATATATAGATATATTATATATATATAATATATATATATATATATATATATATATATTATATATATCACACACAATATATATATTATATAATATATTTTTGTATGTATGCATATGTGGTGTGTATGTGTGTGTGCGTGCTACACACACATCTATCCATAAGTATGTGAGTGAAATCGAAACCTCATAGATCTTTCTCATCCCAAACACATGTTTAGAATGAAGAAAATAAAGTAAGGTAGACGTGAAAACTGATACCAAGCTTTCCTTACACACACACACACACACACACATCCAACTATGACCATCACCGCCTCTAGTGCAACTATCACTACCATCACTACTACTCTCACTACCACCAATATTACTTTCACCACCACCACCACAAGCAGCTCTGCCTCCCCACCACCACCACCACAACCACCACCACTACCACCACTACCATTTTCATCAGCATCCATGTATCAATATTGTATTCGCAACGAACCACCGCCACCACCACCACCACCACCACGAACAACAACAACAACAACAGCTACCATCTCCACCAGTTACTACCACCAGCATCTCCACTACCACCACCATCATCATCATCACCATCATGCCCCCCCCCACCCTTTAGCCACATTTACTTCTTTCTTTCCCAACCCAAGGTACCGGTTGGTGTTGAACAGTTCTGCTACGGGATGGCTGCAGGTACGAACATACGGGTAGTAGAGTAGTAAGATAGGCAGGTACTTCTGTCGGGTAGCTAAGTAGATAGGTAGGTAGGTAGGTAGGTAGGTAGGAAGGTGAGATGATGGGTAGGTGGGTGGTAGGTGGGGAAACGGTTCTTTTGCCCATTCCACCTTTCCTGATATGGTGGTGAGGGCGATGACGTCACGGTGGGCGTGGTCTGTCGAATAAATGACTCTCCTACCCGACACCCAGCTCTCTAGAAGTTGAGTTGACTTGCTAGTCGTCAGATTTGCTGGTTGTCTGTAGCTTTATTCCAGACTTTGGAACTTTTTATTCTCCTTCTCTTCGTTGTACATTCAACCTAAGGTAAGAGCAACAATATATATATATATACGTTTACACTAACGAACACGGATCAAGAAGTACTTCATTCTTTCATTCTTCTATTCTCCCAGTCTTTTATTCTCGTTTTCTTTTCTATTCTTCATTTATTTCATTTTAGTATAATTTTTTTCTTAGTTTCTATTAGCTTTTTTAAAATAAATCTTAATATCTTCCTCTTAATTTTCAATACATACATATATACGTGGTGCACCTGAGCACTGTATACGATAATTTCATTATATTATATATTATATATGTGTGTATGGGTATGTATAATATATATGTATATATAATATATAACACACACACACACATATAGATAAACACACACACACACACCATATCTATATACATTTATACATATGCATGTATGCATAAAGCGACAAAGAGATATGGAAAAGTAATGAATTTTTACTATAATATAAATACATACATTTATCTCTCTCTCTCTATATATATATATAATACATATATAATATATATATATAATATATATATATACTATATATATATATGTCTATATAGATATATATATATATATATATATATATATATATATATACATATATATATATATATATATATATATATTATATATAGTATATAATATATATATATATATATATATAATGTTCTGTATATATATATATATATATATATGTATGTTATATTATATATATATAATATGTATGTATATATATATATATATTATATATATATATATAATATATATATATATATAACTACATACATACATGCATACATATATATACATACATATATAATATAATATATATATATATATATATATATTATATATATATATATATACTATATATATATTATATATAAACGCGCGCGCACGCATATGCATGTGTATTGTGTCGCAAAGGCAAACAAAAATATATTCGATTCTTTACATGCATGTAGACTTTAGTTTCTCTTCAACACACACGCACACACACGTTTTCTTTCTCTCTCTCTCCTCTCTCTCTCTCTCTCTCTCGTAACAGTTTGTACCCGGGTATTCATTCATTCCTTCATTCAACGCGGGGGTATGTCATTTTGAAATGAGAAGCAGGAAAGATAGCTCAAAGTATTGCCCTGCACTGGGCTTTCTAGATTTGTACTTATCGCAGCTGAATCTTCATGTGAAGATGTCCCTATGTAGATCTTTACCTGCTAGAACTAACAGCTAAATTTTCCTCAAATCACCCATTTCATATTTACAGTGATCATTATTTTAGAAATTGTTATTTAGGGTAAATAGAATTATTAGTTAATGTTAGAAACTAATAACATGATTATTAATATAATTAATTAATTACAATAATTAATAGTATAATAATTATTTCATGGTGTTGGATGACAGGAAACCTAGAGTACCGGACAAAACATCTTATGGTGTTCAGTTACATGCCTTTATCTTCTGAATTTAAATTCCTCTTCTTTCGTTTACCAAGACAATGAACCCCACCCTCAAAATATGTGGCACTGAGAGCGATGTAAAACCTCTTCTTCCTCTTCTCCCTCCCTCACCTCATCATAATCATCGTTTTAAGCACTGTGTTATCGAAGACTTAGTCTTTTGGATTCGTTTGTAACCATATTCCCAGGTGTAAATATTCTGCTTCTCCACGTTGTCCTGTCATTTCTGTACCTGGAATTTATGTAGTGCAGGGGTAGGGGGGGCAGGGGTAGTATTTCAGGGTGGAAACTTTTAATATTCAAAAAAATTACTGCCAGAAAAAAATACGTTGCGAATGAGAGTTGTCAACCGTTTCAACTAATATAGCCTTTATGCTCATATATATGTACAAACACACACACACACAAAACCCATATATGTGCACACACGCCCCCCCTCCACTTACCCCACTATCTTTCTTGCGACCCTTTAATATTTAAGCTAATTCTAATTTATGCTGATTAATCGACTCCATTCTGTTTCCTGCCAGAACATTCAGAAGTTCGCTCGGAACCTCCCTTCTCTCACCCTCGTGCCTTTATACGGTCGCACGGCCTGCTAGAAACAACAGTCGATTATCCTTCGTATCACATTCTAAAATGGTTTGGGGGCGGGGTAGGTGGAGACAATGAGTTTGAAAAATAAAGACGTGACTGGAAACTATTAAATCAGTTTTGTTTGTTTAACCAGTGTTGCTCTGATCTGTTTAACCACGGCTGACCGAGGGCTAAACAACAGCAGCAACCACAGTAGCAGCAGCAGTAGCAGCAGCAGTAGCAGCTCTGTATTTCATTGTTCTCAACACGTGACATAAAGTTTAGACTGGGTTAACAGGTAACCCTGGTAGGGTTAGTTTAACTTAATAGGACCCTAGGGGACTTCTCGCCTTTGAACTTCATCCTGTGACCCTTAACTCCTCCTCTCATACCTTTTCTCGCAAAACATTAAAATAGAATAACTAAGAACTGAGTTATGGGATTGAAGACTGAATATTTCAATAAATCTTTTCAAAGAAAAACTTGACGAAGGAGGGATAAGTTGATTGAACCAACCCTGGTATTTATCGATCTCTGTTCAGTTAAATTCCTTGACAAGTCTAATGGAACCTAGACAAAATACTCTAAACCTTTTTAATCTGGTAATCACCTGTTTCTGTCATTGACACCCGTTAGATATAAAGAAATTAAGAGTAAGGGTCTTTATTCCAAACGTTTCTTTTGTCAAACATCTATGTGCAGTAGCAGGTGAATGCAACTGTCACTGCATAAAAATCCAAAACAAACAAAAGAATCAGTTCTTTGGTTGACCTTATTTGGTACACGAGAATTAATTAAACAATGTGTAGCGATTCTATTGGATTGTTGGGGCATTATGTAGAAGTTCAAGAGAAAATAAAAGTACCCTGGGGTGGCTTTTGATTGGTGTTAGGAGCTTTGGGATCAATGCATAAGCCCCAACGAACATGAAACCTTATATAAAAGTACCCTTACTAAATCGTACCCCACCTGGGTATATAAACCAAATAAACAGCTCATTCAGTTAAACAATGGTACCTTCACTGAACCCATTAAAATAGCAAGTTGATTAACATGTCTTACTAATCTTTAAGGTCCTCGTTACATGATAGCTAACGTAACCTATTTTACGGACTTGGGAAGGGCGAAACCTTAATTGGACTTAATCGGGATTGAAAGTTTGAACGGCGATGTATCGAAGTAGATATAATAAATAGAACACCTTGTACGGCTCCTTACCGACTGTTCTACAGGAAAGAAATGATTTTAGCTTCACTTTTGCAATAATACGGTCTGTTGTCACCCTTACGGTAGTTCCACTAAACTAAATGGCTTGGGATCTAGTTTCGATTCCCACTTGTTACCGTTTCGTTTCCCTGAGGCAGTAAATGGTCTTTAGAAAGACACAAATCTTACATTCTTTTATTATATTACGACGGCCATGCTGGGGCATCGTACTCTTAGATTGTCAGTTTTATTAAGCTTCAGTACTCGTAGACTGCTATTGATATAACAATAATAATAATAATAATAATAATAATAATAATAATAATAATAATAATGTGTGTGTGTGTGTGTGTGTGTGTACGTACAGACATAGATTCTTTCTCTTGTTTGATTCAGTCATCAGACTATCGGACAATGCAAGGACACCACCTTCTGTGGGAGGATATAATCGATCATATTGACCCCTAATATTGATTTTCATAACGGATCCTCAATCAGATGCGTCTATTTCTTACAACAGGTACTCCTTATGTTTAGGCAATAAAGCAACTCGAGACACCAATGTAGAGAGTTACAGATATGACAGAGTTTATAAACGAATTTCACCAAATAAGGAGTGGCCCTATTGTTGGGGTCGTTGTTGACCCAGATCAGCCGTGACTGAACAAACCTATGATCAAAACCGTTCCAGCCATGACGATCACAACATTTTCTTTCTTAGATATTGTGTACCTTCCCCCAAATTACATCATTTGATTTGTCCTTATTTTAAATCTATGATGAGAAGAAGATTCGGTTGTTATTTTTAGCAGGTCGAACGACCAAATAGAGATTCCCCCTTAGGTTCTACCAAATATGTTAAGTGCAGTCACAGACGTGTCTGCAGTGCCATCTATATATTCGTATGTATATTGGTGCCACCGTTTATGGCGTTCTGGCTAAAATGGAATTTAAGACGTTCTCTTATGAGCTTATCTGGAACTTTCAGGTCAGTCAATAGCAGACTTTGCTTTCTGACTTTTACTACACCAGAGATTATTCTGGAAGCAGAGGTATTACCTCTGTCATATAAGCCTAAAGCTGTATTGTGAAAGATCTCAGTGTGAAACTGACCAATGAGAGGATCTTTTCCTGTGATTTTCTGACCAGGTTTTATTTTGCGCAGTCGAAATTAATTTTCAACAAATGTTTTGTCGCCGAAAAAAAATCTGTTATCAAAAATTGAAATATATAAATTTTGATAATTTAAATATATAATTAACAAAATTTATATAATAAACAAATATAATAAACAAAATTTTAAAATTAAACAAAATTTATTATAAAATCAAATGATAATAATAAATAAAACAAAATAAATAGTATATATACACACACATTCTGTGTATGTGTGTGTGTATATCTATAATGTGTATGTGTTTATGTATACGTATATATCTTAAATATACCTATGTATGTATGTATGTATGTATGTATATATATATATATAATATATATATATATATATATATATATATTATATATATATATATATAGTATGTATGTATGTATGCATGTATAATATATATATGTATGTATATATGTATGCTTAGATATATATATATATATTACACACATACACATAAACACAGATATACACGCATATACATACATATACACACACACATATATATGTGTGTATATATGTATATATGCGTATATGTGTATGTAAACGTCTCTCCCTCCTTTCTCTCTCTCTCTCTCTCACACACACACATCAGCAACGATTACAATATGGAGCGATGAAATACTTGTAAAAGTATCCAGCCTCACCAGTTATTTGGTATTTGGTAAACATGGTGCTACCTTACTGCCTTATGTAATGCGATAGCTATACCAAATGGTGCTCTTCTCCAGCAGCCCTACACTTTGATATGCATGCGTGTGTATGTGCGTGCGTGCGCGCGTGTGTGTGTGTGTGTGTGTGTGTGTGTGTGTGTGTGTGTGTGTGTGTGTTCTTTCTGCTTCACTATCAGCTCTTCTCCTTGTTTGGTCATTCTCTAGCATTGCATTGAAGATGATCGGAAGGAAGGCTGATATATATATATATATGTGAATAAATAAATGGAGTTTAACGCAGGTGTAATCAAATATATATGTATATGTATATACATACTACATACATATATATATATATATATAATATATATATATATATATAATATATACATGCACACTATAAATAAGATAAAAGTGAATTTAAATTTATGATGAGTGTTAAAATATAAATACCCGTGCAGGTACATAATTAGGAAAAAAATTACACAAGAATTAATTATTGAAATATACGATAGCAATTTGATCATTGACCTTGAGTTGTACAGCAAACAGTTGCATGGGTTGGGGTACCAAATGTCTAAATTATATTTCATCATCGATGTTTAGTCTTTGAGTTATTTGGTATTGAACTTGAAACCTACTTTGTCCATCCAGTTTTCTAGAATTTGATGACAAGTTTCATTTTTGAAATTTATGAATGAAGCAAGATTGAGTTTGAAAGCGTAACGTTAAATGTGTGTGAAAGGACGGGACATTGTGAAAGTGTGTTACATATTTAATGTCTAGGATGAAGAGATTTTGAAAATTTGAGGGTTTTAAAGTGCGTCAGAAGGTCTTTCATTTGTTGAGCTTTTAACTTGTTTGATCCAATTATAAGACCAATGGTTTTAAATCTGACCCAGTTTGTCAATCAGTGTTACGTGTTGATCTTGAAATTCAAAATGGATACAGGCTCGGCTTAAAATGTTCGAGATTAAATATCGAATGAAAAATATTGATTGCAGACTTTTGGGGAGAAGAATTAATCTGTCGCTCGATTAAATACCACAACATAACACCTAGTTTACCTTTAGCAGAGTCCACTCTGTTGCAAGCAAACGAGGCCAGGTATTCGGTTTAAGGATACCTCCCTCCTCACCCCAAGAATCAGAAATCCTTAAAACAGAGAAGGGCTTTATTTTTCCTCATTACAGAAATATTAAAAAAAAAAGAAGAGATTTAAAAGAATATATGTGTTAAGGTCATTTCTACAGATTTTAAGCGCACTGCTAACACAGAAGTACACGGTGTTGACTGATAAAAACGTTTATTATACTCTGTAGTATATTATGGTGGCATAACGAAATACCGTATGCCTACAGGTTGTTAATAAAAAAAAAATATTGTTTTAATAGAATGGTCTGTGATCTAGGTTCAGCCTACAGTTTCAAAATTTGGAATCACACTAATATATTATCCGTAATTAATCCAAAATAATTATATTTGGTATTGAATTTAATATGTCCAATTCGTATATGAAATATGAGGGTTTGAAACCGTCACTTTAAATTAATATGGAATGGTGTTATTTTTCCGATACTGCATTCTATATTTGAGATTTTAGAGCTGAGTGTCTTAAAAACCTCTCTTATGGTTCTTTCATGTCCAATTTTCCCTCTTTTGGTGCTTTATTCTATGTATTATGCTTGAACTTTTAGGAATCATGCCTGTCTTTTTTTACTAGACTTACTACTGCTTTCTGTCCCCTCTTTTACCTTGTTCAGATGGGGTGTAGTGCGTCTGAACCCGGAGTACAATGAGCTCATTACTATCAAAAATTAACAGCTAAATTTGCAGTGGATGGTTGTACTTCGGCCCCTAAAGGGAATCGTTGGTCTTCCTTAAACAACCTTGCCCAGATTTGTGCCTCGGAGGGTAACTTTCTAGGTGCAATCCCATGGTCATTCATGACCGAAGGGGTCACAAACACAAGCACGCGCTTACAATATTATATTAGTAACGCAATTAACTAGAATTTCGTTGTAAACTACTTTGCACTTTGTGCTTGAGGAATGTATTTGCACGAAACTCTAGATTCCTCAGTAACTCTTATAATATACTCAGCTATTAAAAAATATGGGCTCTGCTTTACATCATTGAGTCCCATCGTTCTCACTTGTAAAGACCCAAACGTTTTTATATAAAGGCAATGACGACAACAAAAATACCAACAACATATTAAATATCTTGAAATTCTCGACGAAGATCGAAGTGAAATTCTTAAACATAGCAGCCAAATCTCCCTCACAAAATTTCAAACGTATGTAGTTCGACATCTTGCCCCACAATAAAACAAGAAGAGCCATGATTAGAAACATTGATAGAGTCATTAAGAGAGCCTGTTAACCGGTTGCTTGATCAGTTAGGAATAATAGCCAAATATTTCTCAAACCCACACACACTCTCGTCTACTAGGATGACTTTGATCCTTGATCAGCTTTATCTGGAAGGACCGAGGGTTAAACAATAACAACAGCAAGGTTTAAAGTGGATATCTTTTTTTTATATTGTCAATCCCAGCGTATTACTGGTACTATTTGAATCATCGTCCGCCAGAAAAATACATAAAAGAAATGAGATCCCAGTAAGATTCGAACTTAGATTCAAGAGGTTTAAACTGTTTGACGGACTGAGTTCTGTATGTTACCGTTCCTGCCAACTCGCACTACCTTCTATGAATATGGAACACTAGATCTTGTTAGAAGCAGCAGCCAAATTACCGTTTTGCAAAAGATGGATACACTGGATATTGTAGTCGTAGATGTATAAAAAAGCAGAGGTGGATGTCGGGACTGGAACGCTTTTGATCACTGAAATCTTGCTCGATCAGAGCTGACCTGGGGTTAATCAACAGCTACAACAACAACGACAAGTCAAATAAGATAATTATGAGTCAATGAGGGATCCTCTATGTGGTCGACCGACCGGCTAGAAATGACAGTCAAATCTCCCTCAGCTTACACTTTACTACATTATATAAGGTCACGTGGGATAATATCGTCCTGGATTCTTTTCCTATAAGAAATGACAGGATGGACATGGCTGGAATGCCTTTGATCATGAGTGTTTGGGATTAGGTGTAACGTGGGACCATACCATCTTTAATTCGCATGCAGCAAATAAAACTAAATCTAAAACGTGTCCTTCCTTTTCTAAACCAGGAATAAGTGATATTGGCTGCTATTTCTAACACAACAGTCCGCCACATATAGACATCCTAGCTAACTTAAGCCATCTTTAATTTACCAATTCCCTTATCTTACGACGCCACTTTGGTAGATTCTAGAACTATTCCATTCCTTCAGAATCCTGCTAAATTTGGTCATAACCAGAATCAAATATATTTTTATCCTCTCTTCATTATCTCACTCCACCCTCTCCCCTCTCTCACTTTCCTTCTTCTCTTATTCCTTTTCCCTCCCTTCCTCTCTCTCTTTCTTTCTTTCTTTCTTTATTTCTCCCTCCTTTTTTCCTATTTTCTTTATTACACACATACTCCACACTCTATCCCCATTCTCTCTCTCTCTCTCTCTCTCTCTCTCTCTCTCTCGGTACCCTCCTCCCACCGCACTTATTCACTTCCTCTTGCACCTCTATTTCTCTCTCTTTCTCTTCTCTCCCCTTCCACCTTACCCCTAACCTCACTTCCTCTCTCCTCCTCACTCTCTCTCTCTCTCTCTCTCTCAGTTTCCTCTCTCTCCCCTCTCACTCTCTTTTCGACTTTTTCCTTTTTCTTAATGATTTCTTTTATCTTGTCTAACACCCTCTCTCAAACACACACACACACACACTCTCTCTCATTCTCCCTCTCTCTCTCTCTCTCTCTCTCTCTCTCTCATTCTTTCTGTTTTTACACCTTTTTCTTTCACCAGCTTTCTTCTACCCGTCTTGGCCACCCTCTCTCTTGAAGCTTTTCTCTGATGAAATCAGTTGTGTGTATGTCTATCTCTACCTACACCCCACTCACACCCACACACACACGTAACCTGACACTTCCAGTTGGATGAAAGTAATCAACCCCCGCCCCACACTCACACTTCCGACACACTTACTTAGAGCGAAGCAGAGGCTATTTCCAGGCCAGATGCAGCACAACGCAGGCCATAATCCACCTTCTTATATTAACCAGTGTCAACGTAATGAAGGTTTCGAATCCCCTGCTCACCTAGGCTGGAGGACAGACCTGTGTGAAGAGGGCAAAGCACTGCTCTGGGACCCCTATGTATATAACCACAGAATGTACAGTTTAGCAATGGGCCCTATAGCCGTGCGGCCCTTCGGGAAAGTACCCAGCGTGCTCAAGTCTTTAAGCAGGTATTGGTTTAGAGATAATGAAGGTCTTGGATTCCTCTTTTGCCCGGAGTGTCATGATAATAAAGATCAAATGTTTCCCGGGTACGATTTAGATTTGGAACAACCAGCTATGGAAGTCGGTGCCATACAGAGTAAGGAAGGGGACCTCTGACGTAAATGGGAACACAGTTACCTGACAAATGATCAGGGGTCTTGTAGTTATTTATCAATCCTGATCCACGAGATTTAATAACAAAGGCGTTCCAACAGTGACCACCCCATCTGCAGGCCAGACTCTGTATTTATAACGAGATTATTGAGTAGTTCTTCCTTTTTAAAGATTATGTGATATCAGGGACATCAGGCTGTTATTTCTAGCAGACCAAGAGACTCATGATGTCTTGTGCCTAGGTCCAGTGTTCTTTAATGACAGTGCTTCAAATGGCCTCAACCAACCAGCTGGAACCGACGGCGTTCGATGCCAGTTTTGAAGTTTTGAAGTTTGGTAACAATAATGGCTTGTATTTAGCAGAAACAAACAAGGTTTTAAATAAAACAGTGTGTGTATGTATGGGTGTGTGTGTGTGTGTGTGTGTGTATGGGTGTGGGTGTTGATAGATAGATATGCACCACCCTGTTCTTCAGCAAAAACAACAAAAACCAAAACCCCCAGAATTCCCCAAACTTTTGACTTGTTCTTGAAATAGCAGCAGCCAGAATTTGGTGGAATAAGTGAGAGACGGAGAAGGGTAGGTAGGGGTTGATACTTATTCAGGAGAATAAGTGAAGGAAATGGAGGGGAGGTGAGTGGTAATATGCTTGGCATATGTTGAGAGAGAGAGAGAAATTCTCCAAGACTTACGGTAGCAGCAGGGGCAGCAGTAACACACGTTCTCTGTCTTCTAGAATTACTGTGGCACCATGCCAGCGGTACTTGCCATAAACTTCGCCAGTTGTTCACTTTCTCCGTAAAAGGTGCACCGATATCTAACCACCACCACCACCACCACCAAACAACAGCACCGCCACCATTAC
The DNA here is from genome assembly GCF_006345805.1 of Octopus sinensis. Taxonomy (NCBI): domain Eukaryota; kingdom Metazoa; phylum Mollusca; class Cephalopoda; order Octopoda; family Octopodidae; genus Octopus; species Octopus sinensis. Next base: position 8,998,187 of record NC_043011.1, on the reverse strand, counting down.
TCCTAACCATCACCACTACAATTATCTTCACCAGCACCACCACCACCACCACCACCACCACCACCACTACTACTAGTATTACTGCCACATCTACTAACCATCATCATCGTTATCACCACCATCGCTCCCACCACCACCAACACTATCACTAATACTACCAATACAATTTGTACTTCTACTACGACATATACTATTACCACCAAGAGTACCAGCATCACCACTACTGTTATACTATTACCACTACTATAGTAGGTGAACCTAGTAAAAGCAATCATAATCACCATCAGTAGCAGCAGCAGCAGTAGCAGCTTTAGTAGTAGTAGTAGTAGTAGTAGTTACAGCAGCCGTTTTTTTTTGTTGTTATTTAACCCCAGGTTAGTTTGCTCAAGCAACCTTCTCATCAAAGACATTCCAGCCTCGACCATCTCGTCTTTATGAAGGCATAATATACCTAAAGCCATATTAACGAAATAACAGCTAAATTCACCCTGCTGTCCTAAAAAAGAAGGTTACATTGGATAATATAGTCCTAGGTATGCGGAGTCATGGTTCGAGCATCTTTGTGTCTGACCTGATACTAAACAACAACAACAACAACCACAACTGGTGAGAGTTTGGTGAGTCGGGAAATGACCAAAGACAATGGAAGTCTGTCTTTCGAAGCCATCTTTGGTGGAAGATGGAGTTCTTCAGAACACCACCACCACCACCACAACAACAACAACAACCACTGGTACCCCTCTCCCCACCCCTTCAGTATCACTACAACCAAGGTAGATTGGCAGCATTGATCAAGCGTTGGACAAACTCCCGGTGGTTCTTATGTACGACCCTTTACGTTTTGGGTTCAAATTCTTCTTAGGTCGAAAAAATAAAGTACCAATCAAATACTGGGGGTCGATTATGGGGCCACCCAGGTTTCTTCAAGCAACAAATTACATCTGAGAATCCTGAGGGATTCTTCCTAGAGTTGACTGTATATCAAGGGTGATAGATACAGATACGAACAGCCCAGGGCGATGGCACTGCTGTCGGAGAGAATAGCAACCCCTAAATGTTATTAAATTCGAAAGATATAATGAGGGAGCGGGGCCACATAGATCTTACAGCTATCAGGATTTGTGGCGAGTGTGGCATTGTGGCCAAAGTAAGGATAGAAGAAAGATTGCACCACAAATACAATCGTTCAAATAACTAATCACCAATCATTTTCATCAACCATCACACACACACACAACACACACACAACACACACACACACCACACACCACAACACACAACACACACACACATATATATATATATATATATATATATATATATATTATATATATATATATATAATACACACACTCCTTTTTCACACTTACACGCATACAATATTACGTATCCATTTACTGTGAAGTTTATGCTTCACCGAAGAGGACTAATAAGTCCGAAACTAGTCCTAAGTTATCTCCCGTACTTGTTGAAATGATTAAATAATATTTAGTGACTGAGTAATATTGTCTTTTCAATCACGATGTTATTATGTATTATTAGATTTTCAACTTCTACTATATTAATTATGTTAATATTCATAAATTATATATTTAATTACCTTAATTTTTAAAACTCTGTTTTCTTTATTATATATTCCAGAATCAACAATGGCTGAAGAGGTAAGTATATCCGAGACGAACACCGCTTTCTTATTCTTTGTCTTTTACCGGATTATCGAATCGGACCATATATATATATACTGTATATGCATGTATGCAGGCATGTATGTATGTATGTATGTATGTATGTATGTATGTATGTATGTATGTATGTATTGTATGTATGTATGTATGTATGTATGTATGTATGTATGTATGTATGTATGTAATGTATTGTATGTATGTATGTATGTGTGTATGTGTGCGCGCGTATGTATATATATATATATATATATATATGTATGTATGTATGTATATATATGTATATATGTGTGTGTACGCGGTGCATGTGTATGAATGTGGTGTGTGTGTGAGTGTGTATGTGTGTGTGTGTGCGCATGCATATATATGCATATATATTCGAAGCACAAAAGAAAATACCTTTTGGTATTTACCTCCGTCCTAATTACTTCAGTGTGCTCCAAGGTCGACTTGCTTTTCAATAATCGACTACGGACGGGATCGATAAAATATATAACAAAGTACTGGAGTCGATACAACCGAGTAACATATCTAAAGGTAGTGCTCCAGCGTGGCCGCAGTCCATTGCTTGAACCCAGTAAAAGAATAAAATAAAGTGTATTATTATATTTGTTTATATCGCCACCAACATAAAATATTGCATTATTCTCGTTAAGAGATGAAGATATCTAATTTCTACCAATTACTGAATTATATGTAAAGTCTTGTGTTTAATTAAACTTAATGGCAATATATTCTGGAGAATTGTCGCCTTTAATTTACATCAAAAGGTTTCTTTCTTTAAAATATCCAATATTTTGTGTTGGTGAAGTATTAATATATTTTTTCTATTTCCATGTTCTCTTAGCTCAGAATTCTCGCTTCCGCTGAGAACATTCGCCGAATATATGACTGGTTTCATCACCATTTCTGGTTTTGATGTTTATTATAGGGCTATTGATGATGAACCTATCAGCTGTTCTTTTTCTCTCGAATATAACTAGTACAAAAACACCAAACGACTGTCGGTAAACACAAAATACCAACAAAAACAAAAACCAGAGGAACAATTTGCTAAAAAACGAAGGAAAAATGGGGGAAAAAAGCGACTGGTCGGAGAAAGAATTAGGATAAATTTTAACTCTTTTATTTTCCATTTCAGATCAAGGAAGAATTTTACTTTGTAGGTTTCGTTTTAAAATCTAAACAGCAAGTCACCCCATTCACTTGATTAAACAAGAACTTTTTTACAGAAGATTCAGGTGTTGTAGCCATAGACACAGCTGAAGTTTTGCAACCAGATTTGAATTTCGTTTTTGTAGACTCGGAAGAACAGACGAAATTCAATATTTAATCCATGCAGTCACTGATCTTCATATTTTTTTCCCTGCTGCCCAGAGGACATGCATGGAAGCCACACATTTATATTTCTTTTATATCTCATCCCTCTCGACAGCAGTTATAAAAAAATATCCTATTTCAACTAATTTTAGGGAAAGAAAAAAAGGATACATTTATCTCAAGACAATGTGGATGTCATGTGATCAAGAACTTGCTTATGTCATAGCTATTAGAGACAGTTCTTAATTCTCGCTGCCTCGTTCCTCCTCATAACAAACAGGTACCATGGGTCAGTAAACCTGTACTATTGTCAATAGCTAGAGCACTATCTTATTAATAACTGTTTCTTTAGTTCGGTCCTTGAACAAAAAACAGAAATCACAGAACTCGCCGGTGATTTCGGTCAGCTCTGAGTTGAAGACAACATCTGGATTTGATCGGAACCAATTCGAGCAGCAGCAATCAAAGCAACTGAAAATAACCTGCAAATCAGATTATCCTTCGATTTTTAATCCTGTCACATACACAATTAATTCTTGCTTTCTTTCTCTTTGTTCCAATTATTTATTATTGTTATTATTACTGTGGAGGCGCGTGGCTTAGTGGTTAGGGTGTCAGCACCATGATCGTAAGATTGTGGTTTCGATTCCTGGACCGGGCGACGCGTTGTGTTCTTGAGCAAAACACTTCATTTCACGTTGCTCCAGTCCCCTCAGCTGGCAAAAATGAGTAACGCTGCGATGGATTGGCGTCCTGTCCAGCTGGGGAACACACACGCCATTGAAACCGGGAAACCGGGCCCATGAGCCTGGCCAGGCTTTAAAAGGGCGCATTTATTTATTTATCATTATTATTATTATTTTCATTATTATTATTATTATTACTAATTTTTAAAAATTTGTTTTGCACAGTAATCATGACCAGTTTTAACTATTTTTAGGCTCCAAAAAGAGTGAAGTTGTCCCAGAGACAGATGCAGGAGCTGAAAGAGGTAGGACACAGACCAAATAAAGGGGAAATAAACAAATCACTTTGTGTTAAATGTTCCATAGTCTTCCCACCCTTTGAAATCCTCTTCCCTCGTTT
>NC_043011.1:8936599-8979099 GCF_006345805.1 Octopus sinensis | reverse complement strand
TCAAAATGGGAGAAATAAATATTTTAAAATAATAAAAGAAAGAAATTGACGACAGCAACATCAATAGAAAGAAGAAGAAGAAAGAAGAAAGAAACATCAAAGATACTTATTTGATATCGTCGACAATAATAACAACAACAACAGCTACGACGATAATAATAATAATAATAATAATAATAATAATCTGAATGATTACAACAACAACAACAGAAGAATAAGATCCGAATCTTCCGGTCTGCCATTTACTGGAGAGGGAATTGCCGGTTATATTCAATGTTAACTGAACAACGCTAACATTTTTAACATCTACCCAGCCAACGTTTATTACAACATCAATAACATCGTTCAAGAACATCATCAGCAGCAGCAGCACCAAGAACAACAACACGAACGATGACGAAAATAATATTAATAACTACAACCATCAACCATTTTTTTGGTCGGGTAAAACGAGCAGCCATGTTGATCACGTGACACACGAAGAACCCACTTGACCTTCTTAGTGGACGCCATCAGCTGACACAGGCAGACCGTCTTCACCAAGTCTCCTCCAACAAATTGTTTTAAATCTATTTTATTTTTAGGTGAATTATTTGTTTATTTACTGAAATTTGGGAAAACAAGAAAACAGATGAGAACAGTTTAGAAAAACTTCAAACAGCCTTGAAACCAAGATTTTCACCAATACTTGCCAAAATTCCACCCAAGATCAAAGGAAATTTCAAGAAGAGAGAGAGAAAAAAACAGAAAGATTCCTGTGAAGCAAGTATTGGTCTAGAAACAATTCCTTTTCTTTTGGCAAAGAATCCTTGTGAGTTGAAAAACGATCCCTCACCTTCCATCCTATATTTGTCTTTGCCATTTTTGATATTTTTAATAAATCTATACCAACTATAATCTAACTATCGATCTAGCTATCAATTTTACTTGATCTTTCTTTGTTTTTTCTTCTTTTTTATCCATCTTTCTTTTGTCCAATCTGTTCAAAACGAAAGAATTTCAAAGAAATTAAATTATAAATCAAGTAGGAAGCAATTCCGGGTTTAATCCGTGGAGTATATTGATGCCAACTCTTGCTTTAATGATGATATATATAACATACAAGCATTTTGTCCAGGGTTTTCGAACGGATATTTAAAAAAATATATATAAATTTATAACATCAACAACCACATCCACCACCACAACAACAACAATACTAGCCAGAAGAAGAAGAATAAAAAAAAATATTATTAAATTCTTCCGTAATAAAAATTACAATTGAAAATTCAAAAATATTATTTTTATTTCGTAACGTTTGATTTTGTCGTTCATTTAACATCATTTATAGCTCGGAGTGTCCATTAATCGTTTCTCTCTCTCTCTCTCTCTTTCTCTCTTTCTTTCTCTCTCTCTCTCTCTCTCTCTCACATACACACACACACACACACACCACACTTTCTCTCCCTCTCACACTTTATCTCTCTCTCTCCATATACTTACATATATATGTATGATATATATGATATATATTCTCTCTATATATATATACCTCTCTCTATCTGTCTATATCTATCTATCTATCTATCTATCTATCTATCTATCTATCTATCTATCTATCTATCTATCTATCTATCTATCCATTTATCTATCTATCTATCTATCTATCTATTTTATAACCTGGTAACTGACCAACTCGGATTGTGTGTGTGTTCCTTGGTATTAACTGACACTTTGGCATCTTTGAAGTTCCGTTTCTATAACCAGTTTCCATTTTCCTACTCTATACGAGATGTATTATATTATATATACGTTATATACTCAGGTACATTTACTAGGTGTTTAGCATTTTGAAATCCGCCTTGTAGAATTTATATACTTTATCTTTCAACATTTAATTAGGTATATACGCTTTTTTCAATCCGTCCACAATGTATGTGTGTGTGTGTATGCCTGAGTGTGTAAACGTGATACAAATATATATATATATTATATATATATATATATATATATATGAATTATGTATCTATGTATATATATGTGTGTATGTATGTATATATATGTAGATGTATGTATATATATGTAGATGTATGTATATATATAATATATATATGCATGTATGTCTGTAGGCATATGTGTGTGTGTGGAGGGGGGGGGGGTGAATTGATATTTTTGTGACATTTTAATTTTCAATTAGATACAAGCGCCTTTATCAATCCGTCCAACATATATATATATATATATATATATATATATATATATATATATGTAATATATTTTAAATATATATATATACATACATACATACAATATAAGTATATAATTATCATATACAACGCGTATTTTTGTTCTTGGTGTGGTATTAGTGTATCTTTCTATCGTTTTCAATTTGGAATTTTCTGTTTTGTATTAATTCTTTAAAACGTTGCAACCATTACTACTAATATAAACAAAATTTTTAAAAATGAAAAAAAAAAACAGAAAACCTCTTGGCAAGAATTGCCGTCCAAGACATTCACCATTGTGCCTTTTGTATATTCTGGAGAAAAAAAAAAGTGTTTAAAATGAATTTTTACTTAAAATGTTTTATTTTGTTTATTTGCTCGTTGTGCGAGTGATATTTTGTTATTGGTTTGTTTTTTAAGCATGGTTTAATTAAGTATTCCACCTAAGAGAAAATGGGTGCCATGACTTTTGTGCGTCTTTGAGAAATGTATGAATGTTACAGCACATTATTTCCCAACTAGCTTCAAAGAAGTCCAGTAGGTCCTTTCCGACCAGTCTTCCCTTCGGTGAACGTTAGCCGACCACAAGTTAATTACACCGTCATAATTATTTTGCTGAGAGAAAAAAGTTATATAATGACGTTTTTAGATGAACTTTTACTCCCGTAAAGATTTCATGTTCGAATCAAGCCAAAGCACATTTATATATTTTGAACAAGGGTCGCCTAAATATTACCAGAGATCAGAGCGCAAGAAATGTGAATTAAGTCAACTTTTAGGAAACATCAAATTACTCAATCATTATCATTGTTCGACAGTGGTCGGGACAATGGAGTTTACTATGCTACGCCAGACTTCACGGTCAATCATAGCATTATGGAGGTCCTGTTGCTGGATGCCTGTATCCCTGGAGATTACATCAGGATAGGAGAGTGTTTGCCCTCTGGTATCGCGAGCAGATGGCTTCCAGAGGAGAAGAGTAAAAATTACCTCGTTTTCAGCTCTACAACAATGTCCAGCAAACTGGACTCTTCTACCTTTCACAAGAGATTATACAGGTGGTAGTTTCCCATATATTTGTACTTTGGTTGGATGACGCTTCCACGAAAGATTTTGAGCTCTCATAAGGAGGCGAGTGTAAGTTCCATCCAACCGCCTCTCAACCAACCAAATTACTCAAAGACGCTGTCTTGTGTTTTATTAAAGAACACAACTTGACACCAGGGCCATGTTAAGGCATGGACACAACTGACAACTGCCCCGGGACTAACAAGTCGTTCCACACCGACCACAAATCAGCCTTCTAGCAGCAGCAACAGCCTCACAACCTAGATGCTGGGCCTTACATTGCCGAGTGAGACCACTGGTCAACTCACACACTCTGCTACACAAGGCGCACAAGAGAACATGTTGGGCATCATATTGGAAGACGAGAGTGCCTCCATAACCAGATTTGTGGCTGAGTAGACCTACTTTTAAGAAGCAGATACAACCTCACTGGTCACACGAAGGAGATTCTTTGTTGCCCTTCACAGGAACAGGGTTCCACATCCTCCATGCATTTACTAGGACGTTTCAACTCAGTCTATAGAATCCTGTTCGTTCTCGAATTCTTTAACACCAGTAGCAATCAGAGAGCATTCCACAGAACCCAATCCGGTGCAAGATCTTCCCCACCTCTTAGTCTCCACATAGATCTTTTTGCTCGCGTCTTTAAGATTGTCTTTGAAACGTTCGCGTGGCATGCATGGGGGATGTCTTCCTTGTTCCAGCTCACAACACAGCATCTGTTTTGGCATGCGCGTGTCATCTAAACGGATACCCATCCATCCATCCAACCATCCATACAAACACACATACATACATGTATCAATCTATCTATTTATCTCTCTCTCTCTCTCTCTCTCTCTCTCTCTCTATCTATCTATCTATCTATCTATCTATCTATCTATCTATCTATCTATCTATCTATCTATCTATCTATCTGTCTGTCTGTCTGTCTCCTCTTTCCCTGCCTGCTTAAGAGGCAATAACAAGCGGCATCACATCCGACGTTTTAGCGGCGAGGTTGGCCCTTGACCAACACTTCAATGCCAAACACGAAGGGTGTGCTGTCAGGGCTAGGATGCGTGCTCTAAGGATGGAAGGTGTTGGAGCCGCGAGGGAAGCCCGGGTGGCGGAGGCACAGCAGGGCAACAAATCCACCATTCGGTCTCTGGTAGATGAACAAAAGCGCGAATTACTCGAGCCCAGCAAGATGTGCGAGGCATTTTAGCGGCACCTTGCCCGACTGTACGGGACGAGCGGCGAGCGTGAACGCAGGGTGGACTTCAGTGCCTACCTGCACAGCCTGCCACGACTCTCGGCAAGAGAGGCAGAGTGCTGCGAAGGTGCCATCACGGCGGCGGATGTGCGGGACGCAATGGCAGAATACTCAAGAGACAAATCGCCGGGTTTGGATGGTTTGCCCTACGAGTTTTACAATTGTATGCCAGACTTGTTTGGAGACGTCTTGGCAGCGGTATACTGCAACTAGCAGCAAAACGGGAGCATATCCGGTTTTGTGAGTCGAGGAGCCGTAACGCTGCTGAAGAAAGATCCAAACAAGGGGGACATAATAGATAACTTTAGGCCAATCACTCTGCTCAATGCAGACCTGAAAATTTTGACCAAGGTGTTAGTCAAGAGGTTGGCGCTTGTCATCGAGAAACTGGTCGACAAGGCACAAACGTGCGCCGTGCCGGGCCGGAGCATCCATGACAACCTCCATCTGATGCGCTACATCATAGACAGAGTAGTTAAGGAACCTGGCATGGGTGGGGCCCTGATCAATTTGGATCAATCGAAAGCCTTCGATAAGGTAGACCATCGATACTTGGAGGCAGTCCTGAGAGCGGCTGGTTTCGGTCCTGTCTTCCGCGGCTGGATAGCCGCTTTGTACTAAGGCATCCGTTCGGTAATTCGCGTAAATGGACATCTATCGAGACCTTTCGACATTGCACGTTCGGTCCGTCAGGGATGCCCCCTCTCGTCGCTTTTATACCTATTGACTCGAGCCACTACTGCGGAAGCTGGCGACTCTGAGGGGCATCCCGCGAGAATTGGGACGCGAGACGAGCGTGTCTGCATACGCGGACGACGTCACCGTCATAGTGTCAAGCCACGAGCACATCGAGCTGGTCGGTGAGACACTGAAAGACTACGAAGCGGTGACAGGAGCGAAAATTAACCGGGAAAAGTCAGTGGGCTTGCGGCTCGGCACCTGGAGAAGCAAGCCCATGCCGTCCACCAGTACCGCCGTCGTGGGACGCTGGACGCGTCCCGATGGTCAGGCGATCCATTTGCTGTCAACACCCGTTAAAAGGAGGGCTGGGCATGCCGTGGTTGATGATGCGTAGACACGCGCTGAGACTGCGACATCTCCGGCTCTATGTAGACGACAGTGAACAGGTGTGGTCACCGTTTGTGAGGCACGCTTTCCCGCAGCTCGTCTCCATGACCGAACTGCAGTCGTGGATCAAAAAGAGGCCGAGGAAGGGCGAATGACACCGCGAGTGTCGCGTTGCTCTCAAGCAACTCTGCCGTCCAGGGTCGACCTTGAGTGACTTCAACACAACCAAAGCATTCTATAGGGGATTTGTGGAGGGGAGGTACGACGACAATCTTGGGGCAAACCTGGGCGTCGACGAGGAATACCTGACCCACCTGTTTGAAACGACTTTCGGGCCGGGACCTATGGACAACTTCCAGAGATCCCTGGCCTGGCAGTGCTACCGAGAAGCGCTACCCGTTCGGGATAAGCTCTATAGGCATGGCTCGAGAAACACGGGGCCGACCTGCCCGAGATGCGGTCAGAGCGACGAAACCGCTCTGCACGCAATCGTGCAGTGTCCAACAATCTCCAACCTGTGGGCTTATGTCGAACGACTGCTGTCACGTGTGGGACGCGTCGGTTTATCAGCCGAGTCTATCGTTAATATCGTCACGCCTCCTTCCTTCAAACGGGAAGGAAGAGCTATTTTTATCATACTTGTGGCTATGGTGAAATAATGTATCTGGTGGACGCGCCTGAAAGGATTAGAGACAAACACTTTCTTCTCTGGTCAATCTCTCATCAACTTCTTCAAGTATCACTTGAAGAGGAAAGTGAGAGTAGAGAGGCAAGTTTTGTCTAGTGAATGTTTAAAAAAAGATGGGTGAATGTAGCAAGGATGGCACGTATGAATGACGAAGCTACCTTGACTATGATCCTATGAACCGTAAAAATTAATACAGAGAGTTGCTTATTTGTAAAAAAATATAACATGCGACTTCATTGACCGAGGTTACCGTGGTCTTTTTTTCCACGGGTAAACCTCACCTGTCCTCCCCTTTACACTTTATATTGACATTTCTGTGATAACGATCCCTATTGATCGATTTTTTCTTTTTCCTTTTATTTTTATCCACCCCCCCCCCTTTTTCCCTCTTTCTTTCCTTTTACGATCCCTTTTGATCGAAAACCAAACCCCCCTTTTTTATCCCTAAAAGAAAAGCTCTACCTTGTGATTTGTCCTGTCTGTGTGCAGTCCTGTGTGGCTAATAAAGAAACATATCTATCTATCTATCTATTTATCAATCTATCTTAATCTTAATCTTATAAAATAATCAAAATAAAAACCTGTATAATTTACGTCATCCTTCCTCTTTCACATAGATTACAGTTTAGCATGTAGAGTTATTTCCCCTACTACAGATATCAGTTACGTCCCTTTATCTGCTACGGCTGCTGCTGCTTCCGCCACCGCCGTCGTCGCCGTCGTGCCAGCGGCTGCCAGTGGCAATTTTCTGTTCGAATTGGTTTCTTAGGCGCGAAAATAATCTTCGCTGTAAATCATTAAATAAAGAGTTATTAGTAATTAAAGTCTGACAATTTTGGTCATTTTAGCCAGTCGTAAGTCACAGACACATTCATGTCTGTTTCGATAGTAACAAGCTGAAACACGAGAACTCTTTTGCCTGTTGCCATAGTAACAGTCTTTGAAAAGTCTGCGACGAAGCACGTGTTGACAGCAGTCTTGTTTACTCGTTTCTTTTTGTCACTGAGCATTGAGGTGGTTGTGAGGTGTGCTAAAAATAACAGCTAAATAAGATATTTTCGAGAAATCTTTAAATTAAAGTTTATTTGCGAATATCTCGCTCAGAGCTTTAAAACTAATTGTTTTTTCTCTTCTAAATTAACATAAACAGTTATTTACATGAAAGGAAATTACCAGAGACATAATACGTGTTGTTTACAAATATTAGCAACACGTGATATTTTCAGGATATTGACGACAAAATGTGGACATGCCCAAAATGACCGCCTCCAAATCCTGTTTCCTGACTGGGTGAAAATGATAAAAAAAAAAAAACCTCTATAACTTTTTAAAAGCATTTTTCTGGAAAAAATGAAATAACTCCAGCAGTTCAGTTTGGACAAGTGTATTATTATACCAAATTAAAAAAATTTTGGTAAACTTTAATTTTTGGAGCCACTGGCAACCAAACAAAAAAGATTCCAAGTTTGTCTTCCTGCTGTAGCAGTATTTCATTCCTCAAAACCGCCTTCCTCCATCACTCTGTCTCTCTCTCTTTCCCTCACCCTATCACTCTCTCTCTCTCTCTCTCTCTCTCTCTCTCTCGTACTACCCTGTAACTAGACACGCAATTGTCCTAGCAATTTTACTGGCCTCGACTGAGTGTAGTTTTAAACTGGAAGAATTAAACGAACCAAAGAAAGTAAGGTGATGACTGGGTTTATTGCAGCCGGCTGTAAGGTACCTACTGGTAGTGAGGTACCTATGGGTAGAGTCATGAGTAGCTGCTGCAGAATGAGCAATTTCAGTGGTAAGAACAGTGCAGCCAAACAGGTCTTACAGCACAATCCTTCTCCAGCGTTCCTCTGTTCCCTGCCAACACACTGTTGTTAGAGAGATGTTGATCCTTATGCTGTTCTCCTCTTTCTTTTTGTCCTTCGAGGAATATTGCAGCCCTCAATCACGAGACCCCGTTGGTGTTGGCAGATTGGTGTAGGATGGTCAACAAACCATATAACAGGTTGTACTAGATTACACATTACCAATAAAACTGACAGAGCCAATCTACTGATTGCCCCTCATAACAGGTTTTACTCACTATTATAACATGATGAAAACTCTCATCAATTTCCCAAGGCTCCCACTGCCTACAACACAGTGAAACCTATTTTCCTGTGGTACCTGTTTACAGCTTAGTGGATCCAGACTTGAAAACTAGTGTATGGGCTAAAGATATAATATGGTAGCAGTAGGATTGAACCTGGAACCATGTAGTTGAGAAGCAAGAGCAGGATTCACAAGTTTTGCTTTTCATCCTTACATTGTAAATAACATTGACTGTTTAATTATTTTTTTCAAATTCATTTTATTTCTTTCATTACAAAAATACATTTTTTTTTTCAGATATTTTGTTATTGCGTAACACAGAAATATATTTTACAGTAAAGTAACAATGGATGTCAGAAAAGGGGTCAAACCCCACTTTTTTCAAACTGAAGTAGAATAGCAATTTACTCAGAATAAAAGAGGGAGTTGCCATGGGTTTCACAGAATTTCTGACTTTTATATTGGTGAGAGGGGTTAGAGCGGAGCAATGTTCACTTTGAACTCCTGTAGGAAGATCAATAAGTGCAGGGAGGAATATGGGTAGGGGTGAAAATTCCAGTGGGATCCAGAGGGATTGAGTGAGATATTTTATGTGGGACATAGGAGGGGAGGAACTGTAAAAGATGATAGGAAGAGAAAAGTCATGTGGGATAGAGGGTATGGAGCTGGGGCCAGATGTAAAGGATATGGACTTAGCTAGTTCTGAAGAGCAGTGGTCCTTGTAGTAGAGGTACAAGAAGCTAGAGGACAGATGTTTGTAAATATTGTTGAAGCTCAATTTATTTAAATTATTTCATGCTTTCATTATGGGTCATAAATATCCAGAATTGGATCAATATTGTGGATTGATTTTTCATCTGGAACTCAACATAATGCTCACACCATTAAGGAATAGAAACTTGCTCATATTTATGTTAAATATATGAATTTATTTCCATTGCTCAGACACGCACATAGTCAGAAAGAGAGGGTGGGAGAGGGAAAGACCAACATTATCATTGCTTAATTTATTAATGAGCAATTAATATTCAAGCATATGAATATATGAACTCTAATGAATTGCCACCTGTTTTTTAATACACTAATTATGTTAATTAATCAAGGTTAGTGTGGAGCTGAAGCCTGAAGCAGTAGAGTGTTACTATTAAGCTTTGGCTCTGTGTTCTAAGTTTTAATTCTGTTGGAGTCGATTAAACAAATACCAGTTATTATCTTGGGCTAATACGACAAGCAACAGCCTTTCCTTACAAAATGCTGGCCTTCTTTTCACAGTTGCAAATCAATATTTTTATTCATATTAATATTGGTTTATGTGTCAAGTGAAATACTTTAAACAATAAATATGGTACTTTTAGCAAAATACCATATTTATGAATTTTTAGTAGGTTGACAGTAACTTTGAAGTTCTGACTTACCAGACATCACAAAAACCAACATTAGTATTTATATTCATATATGTTTTATTTATTTTTATTTTATTTAATATCACAGCTGGTAAAGTATAATGTCATTGGTTATTAGTGTCAACACTCCTGTCTCACTGAATGTGTCAGGGGAGTGTTTGTAAATCAGTGTTGAACAAATATTATACAGGATTTCCTTCAAAGAGCACTGGTTATATAATACACGTATATACACAGGCATACATTTATTCATCCATGTTTTCACAGGACCCATTTCTCTTGACACTGCCTGACACCAACCATTCCTGGCAGGAGTCTGTTTTCTGGAGTTGCTTTACTTGACACAACAGGCTAGAGGGTGGGGTGGGTGACGGTGCTTTTCAGACATCATGGTATGATTTGACCCAGAATGCAAAGAGCCAGAACAAAGACCTCATTCTTGTAATGTCCTGGGAATCCACCACCCTCGACTGGGACATTTTTAGTGACTCCATGAAGATGAAAGACAAAGTGGACCTTGGCGGGATTTGAACTCATAGCACAGCCTATCAGAATAAAAACTGTGGGATATTCCATCTAATGCTCTAATGACTCAGCTAACTGCACATACATTCATACATGCACATTCACACACATATATATATGTATGTATGTATGTATGTTTCTGACCTATGTCAGTTGAGGTTACTTCTTGTGAGAATCCGCCACGAATCTTCTACCATTTCCTCAATAAAATTAAACTGGGTCTGTGTTAAAAGGTCAGCATCTTTGGGCTGTGGTCAGAAGGAAAGAATGTTTGAATAGCTTTCCCGGCACATGTCACTTTGGATTCAGTTGAAGAAGGTGGAGTGGACACATGTTTGAAAATTATTGGTTCTTAAACCACAGAACGTTATCACAGCAGAGAGCAAACACTATCAGAGCAGAGAGCAGACACTATCAGAGCAGAGAGCAGACACTATCAGAGCAGTGCAAGGTGTTAGCAAAGCCCAAAACAAACATTAACAAAACACACAGCAAGAATATAAACAAATGACATTAATGATTTCTGTTCAAACCCTAAAGCTTTTTGCTAGCATGAAGCTCTTGAGAGGTGATATGTAGGTTCTCTCCCATAATTAGATCAAATGGAAATGAAAAAGAAATTAATATTCTGCTGTGTTAATTAGTAACTTTGGTGTTATGTTAATTAACTGGAGGTTAGAGTCAACTCTGGTTTGCATGAAAATAGAATAATGTTTTGCTAGGAACTTGGCACTTGCAACTCCTTTGTTTCATATTCCTCTTTGTCATTTGGTGAATCTGAAGACTCAAAGCCAGATTCAAGTTCTTTCAGTTTATTTGCTAAGATTCTGCTGGCAAGTTTCTGATAAGCCAAAGTCTCACTCTTTTCTTGAAGCTGAAAATAAACAAGAAAAAAAAAATCAACAAATTGTTGAAGTCTGAATAACCCAATTATGAAAATTGATTTTAATTAGGTTTTAATTTATAATAAAAGTTACAGTGACATCTATCAGCAGAACTGTAGAGGGTTTGTTGGACAAACTTAGAATTAGATTAGTTTAATTAACAGGATTTTGTGATTACAGGTTAAATATGTTATGCTAAGTAGAGTGCATTACTTAGAGATTAGGGAATCACTCCAAATTGAGTCACCACTTCTCTGCATTGGGAGGTCACAGTGCTGGTACCATGGAAATGTATTAGAATGTCTGAGCAAAGAACCACAGAACAAATTTTTACTGGCAATGCCAACTGGCAAGGCCAACTGGCAGGGCCAACAGGCTAGGTCAATTGGTGGGGCCAACTGGTAGGGCCAACAGCTTTTTAATCCAAACTGCAGTGAAGCAGTGAATGGTCAACTGGAAACCTATAACTAACGAAGGGGATTGGCACGAAATGCATGATAAAATATATTAAAGAAACAGCATGGTCATTTCAGTGAGCGGCAAGTCACACAACCTCCAAAATGTAGGCTGACCCTCTCTGTGTTAAAATTGTCCTTCAATAGAATTAATCTCGCCGAGGAATGAAAACAAAATGACATTGGAGGGGTGATGCCTACCCTGTGTGCAATTACAGTGTGGCTTACTGTGCATTGCTTTTTAACCCCGTAACATTGGTTGATGTAAATTTATGTACACTGTGTACTCGCTTTGAATTTGATGACTTTAATATACACAGCCCTATCTATTGTAATTTTGTACCTGTTTGTGCACCGGTTCATGTATATATCTGCTATCACTCACAGAATCGGTAATAGAGACCATCGTGCAAATTTCAAGGAATCTGATAGGTTTCTTAAACTCATCATGTAAAAGGTTTCTTAAACTCATCATGTAAATATTTCCAACTCAGTTCCAGACTTCATCACCATAATAGTATAAAAGCAGCAGTTTTGGCAGTTGCGCCACCATTCCACTACGACTTCCTATCAAATTCATACACGTTCAGCAAATTCTTCTGGCTCTTCATGGAATTTACTGTTGCACCCAGCCATGCCAGTTCCGTTGAATTTATGGCCCTCGCAGTGATGACAATTTATATAAAACAGTGAATGCTTTAAAGTGGTTGACATAAATATGCACCGAGCCGTTGTTGTGTGCTAATTGCTGATCTTGGCCAAGATGATTAGCATCAGTGCAACCTACTTGTCTGATTAAAAAAAAACTGTTGTCATGGGGTTAAATGAACTGAATCGATTTTTTAAAAATTATCACTATTATAGGTATTTATACTCTGGTGAAATTAAGAAATCAATTCTTAAATAAATGAATCCCTTGAATCCATCACTGTACACATACACACACACACACACAGTCGCATATCTATGCATGTTCTTATGTATGTGTGTATGTATGTATGTGTGTACACACATGTGTCTCTGTGCATAGGTACACCATGATCTATACACATGCATACGAGGGTCGATTCATATGAAAAAGAAAGTGAACAAAATATGACCACTTTTGCTTATTGAGAAATTTTTTAATTCGATTTTTGATAATCAAACCAAATGTTCATCATTTCAATGAATATTTCTGCCAAATATGGTAAAAATCCATTCAGCCGTTTTTCAGTAATTTTGCAAACACAGAGACAAACAGACGAAGTCAAGTGATTACAATATCCTGCTTTCAGTTACACACACATGGTAATTACTCAACAATAACAATGTCAAAAACAAAAATACTGCCAACATATTAAAGAATGGTCGTTGGTGGGGTTGACTTACCATTTCAAGAAGAACTGTAATTAGGTGGGGAGGTTTTAAGGAATCAATATTGAGTTCTTTCAATTTATTCTGAACTAAATCTTGAGCTACATCAGGGTATTGTTCCTGGATGAAATTTTCACAATCACTTCCACTTTCTGAATTACTGTCTTTCCGAAGAGATTGTCTTATAAGATTGGAACCTGCAAGAAAGGTAAGTCATATATACATATATATATATATAAGAAGCATAAAATGTGGTGTGCAAGAGAAATGACTGCGTGGGTATGGTCATGTGTTACATATGGATGAGGATAGCTGTGTGAGGAAGTGCCACATCCCAACTGTAGAAGGAACCTGTGGTAGAGGTAGACCCAGGAAGAGATGGGATGAGGTGGTGAAGTATGCCTTTCAAATGTTGAGCCTCACAGAGGAGACCGAGACCTTTGGAGATCTGTTGTGGTTGAGAAGACCCGGCAACTAAAGTGAGATTGCAGCCAGAGCCGATGCCATTGTTGCATGTCCGGCCCATTTAAGAGTACCCTTGATGCGTTGGGTGATATGATATGCTTGAGAAGACCTGTTGCAACAAGTAAAACCAAAATCGTAGCTGTGGCTAGTGCTCCTGACTGACTCCTGTTCCGGTGGCACGTAAAATGCACCATCCGAATGTGGTCGATGCCAGTACCCCATGACTGTTTCCTGTGCTGGTGGCACATAAAAAGCACCCATTACACTCACGGAGTTTGTTGGCATTAGGAAGTGCATCCAGCTATAGAAACTTTGCCAGATCAGATTGGAGCCTGGTGCAGCTTCTGGCTCTCCAGACCTCAGTCAAACCGTCCAACCCATGCTAACATGGAAAACGGAAGAATTCTATTACCAGAATTTTCCCTTTTGTCATTGAGAAAAGCCATGTTAAATTCTTATGTCACCTTATCCACCACATCTCTCTTATATCTCAACCCTTCTGCTAATCCATTCTGCTAATCCTGTGTTCCCTAACATACTCTGACATCCTCCCCTCTTCCATATCGTATCTCATCCTTTCACCCTGGATCATCACCCACTCACTCTTTTGTTCTTCTTCAGTTATAGGGGCCACTTTAGGGCCTAACCATGTGAGGCAATCATCACCAGTGCTGTGCCAAGTAAAAAGCTCCCAGCACACACTGTAAAGTGGTTGGCATTTGGAAAGCCATCCAATGGTAGGAACCATGCCAAGACAAACATTGCCACATAAAGCAGTTCTTTAAATCCTGTCAAATCACTCAATCAATACACATCAGCAAAGAAGATGGATGTTAAAAGATGCTGCTGCTGCTGCTGATGATGATGATGATGATGTTCCCTGTTATTTAGGGTCCAATATCAATTATCTGACTTTTCTCCACTATTACCAATAATGCATACGAATGTGCATGTGTGTGTGTAGTTTTGAATACATCATTGTGAGTGTATATGAGCATGTTCACACACATACATACATATGAATATATATTGGGTTGGTGCATAATTATTGCAGATTTTTTCAACAAAAACAATAACATGTAACAAAAACATCTTTAAATAATTATTCCGGAGCATATTCACCATCTACTTCAATTACTGTTTCTCATTTGCTTGGCAGACGGTCCAACCGTCCAACCCATGCCAGCATGGAAAACAGACGTTAAACGATAATGTATGTATGTATGTATGTATGTATGTACATATACATATATTTAGTAAAATAACTTATTCATTTTCATACTCTCATAATTAATATATCAATTAACTTAACAGATTAATTAATTTCTAACATGAACATTTATGATTAACATATGGCCATTTTTAGAGCCAGAAGTCTTGTGTCACAGAGCCAGAAGGGGTCTTAGGGGTGCCAGCATCAAAAGGGTTAGGGAATCAAAAATCAATCATTTTGAGACTTTTGGCGAGAATATATTCTATGAAACTTTAGTATTTATTACAAGACCTGCTGTTAGATGAAGAAATAATCTTACATAAATCCAAAACTGATTCCTTCTTTCCTCCGTTGGAGTTTTGAGATTTGTGCTTCAAAACTGGGGCGGAAGATTTCTTTAAATTCAAGTCATTGATTTGCTTCAACATTTGTCGGAAGCTGAATAATTGCTCTTCGAATGCATAGCGGTAGGCATTGGCCATCATGAAACTGTCCTGTGTCTGTTGTTGGCTCAGCTCCAACTGTGGATGCAAAAGAGATAGGAATACATATATACATATTATTAAAATTTCAACTTAGGGTGTCTACGAGATACCACCATGCTGAAAATAGCAGCCATGATCTGACTCTAAAACCCACCTAAAGTGTTCATATAGCAACACAGAGAAGACAAAAAGACAAGATGAAATTAGGTCTTCTCTTTTTGTCTTCTCTCCGTGTTGCTTTATGAACATTTTAGGTGGGTTTTAGAGTCAGATCTAGATACCCTCATCATCATCATCATCATCATCGTTTAGCGTCCGCTTTCCATGCTAGCATGGGTTGGACGGGTCAACTGGGGTCTGTGAAGCTGGAAGGCTTCGTCAGGCCCAGTCAGATCTGGCAGTGTTTCTACGGCTGGATGCCCTTCCTAACGCCAACCACTCCACTAGTGTAGTGGGTGTTTTTTACGTGCCACCTGCACAGGTGCCAGACAGAGCTGGCGAACGGCCACGAATGGATGGTGCTTTTACGTGTCACCGGCACGGGGCCAGGCGATGCTGGCAACGGACACGAACGGATGGTGCTTTTACGTGCCACCGACACGGGGCCAGACAGAGCTGGCAACCGGCCACGAACGGACAGTGCTTTTACGTGTCACCGGCACGGGGGCCAGCCGAGGCTGGCAACGGACGCGAACGGATGGTGCTTTTACGTGCCACCGACACGGGGCCAGACAGAGCTGGCAAACGGCCACGAACGGATGGTGCTTTTACGTGCCACCGACACGGGGCCAGACAGGGCTGGCAAACGGCCACGAACGGACGGTGCTTTTACGTGTCACCAGCACGGGGCCAGGCGAGGCTGGCAACGAACACGAACGGATGGTGCTTTTACGTGCCACATACACGGGGCCAGGCAGAGCTGGCAAACGGCCATGAGCGAATGGTGCTTTTACGTATCACCGGCACGGGTGCCAGACGAGGCTGACAGCGGTAACGAACGGATGGGTCACTTAACCCCTGCTTTCTGATATATGATTTGATTTTGATTGTTCTCACTGGTCTTGCCGGGTCTTCTCACGCACAGCATACTTCCATAGGTCTCGGTCTCTGGTCATTTCCTTGGTGAGACCTAGAGTTCGAAGGTCGTGCTTCACCACCTGACCCAGGTTTTCCTGGGTCTACCTCTTCCACAGGTCCCCTCAACTGCCAGGGTGTGGCATTTCACACACCTATCTTCATCCATTCTCACCACATGACCATACCAGCGCAATCGTCTCTCTTGCATACAACATCTGATTCCTCTTAGGTCCAACTTTTCTCTCAAGGTACTTACACTCTGTCGACTATGAACACTGACATTACACATCCAACGGAGCATACTAGCTTCATTTCTCGCGAGCTTACGCATGTCCTCAGCAGTCACGGCCCATGTTTCACTGCCATGTAGCATGGCTGTTCGTACACATGCATCATACAGTCTGCCTTTTACTCTGAGCGAGAGGCCTTTAGTCACCAACAGAGGTAAGAACTCCCTAAACTTTGCCCAGGCTATTTTACTTACTAGCCGTTACACTTTCAGCACACCCACCCCCACTACTGACTGGTCACCAAGATAACGGAAGCTATCAACTACTTCTAGTTTTCCCCCTGGAAAGTGACGGAAGTTGTTTTCTGCAGATTTTCAGAGGTTAATGCTCCCGAGCATCTGCCACATACAAAAACCATCTTCCTAGTTAGCCTTCCTATGACATTGCTGCACCTCTTATGTGTCCATAGCTTACACTGGTGCATCTTATAGAGTTTCTACCTACACCTTTCCTACAGATCGAGCAGGGCCATCTACCTGAAGGCGTTTGTGATTTGTCTACCTTCCTACTTATTAGGACTTTGGTTTTAGCTAGGTTGACTCTAAGGCCCTTCGATTCTAAACCATGCTTCCACACCTGAAACTTCTTCTCCAGTTCTGATAATGACTCAGCAATTAGAGCAAGGTCATCAGCATAGAGGAGCTCCCAGGGGCATCCTGTCTTGAATTCCTCCGTTATTGCCTGGAGGACTATGATAAATAGGAGGGAGCTGAGGACTGAGCCTTGGTGGACCCCTACCTCTACCCGGAATTTTTCACTGTACTCATTTCCAACCCTCACCTTACTAGCAGCGTCCCTGTACATGGCTTGCACAGCTCTCACTAACCATTCTTCTATTCCTAGTTTCCTCATTGACCACCATATGAGGGATCGGGGGACCCTGTCGA
Source organism: Octopus sinensis (assembly GCF_006345805.1). Classification (NCBI taxonomy): domain Eukaryota; kingdom Metazoa; phylum Mollusca; class Cephalopoda; order Octopoda; family Octopodidae; genus Octopus; species Octopus sinensis. The sequence continues at coordinate 8,961,691 of NC_043011.1, read as the reverse complement.
AGGCTTTCTCCATGTCAACAAAAGCCAGGTACAGGGCCTTATCTTTGGCTAGGTATTTCTCCTGCAGCTGCCTTACCAGGAATATAGCATCAGTGGTACTTTTCCCTGGCACGAAACCAAACTGCATCTCATCTAAACTAACTCTCTCTCTCTCTAAATTGTAAATTTTAATAATTATTACCTTTGAAGGTTATTATTTCCATGCTGGCCACTTGATAAGATCGTTATTTAAAAAAAAAATAACTATCTTATCCTTATATATATATATAGAGAGAGAGAGAGACAGACAGACAGACAGACGACAGACAGACAGATAGAGACAGACAGAGAGAGAGAGAGAGACTGAGAGACAGAGTGAGAAAAATAAATAAATAAATATATATCTTTCATCTTTTACTTGTTCCAGTTACTAGACTGTGGCCATGCTGGGGCACAGCCTAGAAGAATTTTAGTTGACCAAATCAACTCCAGTGCTTAGCATTTTGCATTCTTTTAGTCTGGAAATTATTCTGTTGGTCTTTTTCGTAAAAATGCTGTTACAGGGATGTAAGCACACCAACACTGGTTATTTAGCAATGGTGGGGGACAAACACACACACACATGATGGGCTTCTTTCAGTTTCTGTACGTCAAATCCACAAGGTTTTGGTCAGCTCAATACTATAGCAGAAGGCAGTTGCCTGAGGTGCCATGCAGTGGGACTAAACCGGGAACCACGTGGTTGGGAAGCAAACCTCTTACCACACATCCACACATGCACCATATGTGTGTGTGTGTGTGTGTGTGTGTGTGTGTGTGTGTGTGTGTGTGTTGTGTGTGTGTGCATGTATGTGTGTAAATGAGCATCCCTGACATACAAGCGTTGTCCTCTGTTTCCAATCTTGAGTGAAAGCATGCCTGGCCATGAAGGAATTTTACCATTTTTGAGAGGGAGGGCATCTGGCTCAATAAATTCCATTTGACGCATGTAAATATGGAAAAAAAAAAGTTGAAATGATGAGGATGAGGAGGGGGAGATTTCACTTAGGCATAGCAATGATAATAACCTGGTGCTAGGACTCAATATACAAATGCTTCAGTGTAAAGAATTAATTGAATACAGAGCATAATATGAAGTTAAATAAGAGAAATAAGAATTATGTAATCAACTTCATTAGCTTGCAGCTATTTCTGCTATAAGATGCATTGTACTCATGGCTGAGTGCTTGTGCATCAACTTATAGCTTCTTCAGAGTTTCTGAAATGCAAGTTTGTTTGGAAAAGCATTTACATACGGAAGATATATCAGATTGACAGATAGATACATAGAGCGAAGGAGAGAAAGATAGATTTTTAAAACAAAAAGACAAAACAAAGCAACACCCCCACCAACACTAACAATAGTAAAAGAAATGAAAAAGAAGTCCAGTAGAGAAGGTACCTCTTGTTGAAGTCTGAGAACTTCACGGTGCATATTGGCAGCTGAGTAGGCACAACCACAAGGCTCTGACTTTTGTCCCCTGCATATACAAGCACCCAGGACAGCCATCTGTAATATGGAATCAAAACAAGGAACTAGAAAACAGCATGCATTAGGGTAAAACATATTAGCTTCTTTAGAAATAGCTGTGGGTTGGCAACAGGAAGAGCATCCAACCAGTGGAAACTGGCCTCGGTATTCTCTGATCTGACCCATGGAAAAATAGGGACAATGAAATGATGAGGATGATGATGACAATGATGCTGATGATGAGGAGGAGGAAGATGATAATGCTGATCATTGCTTTATAATATATTCCTAAATGAAGAGACCCTGCTCGTATTTCTTATCAAACATAATCATCCCATAAGTTTTGGGGAACAACAGTGTTGTTCATTAATCCTTAAATAGCAGACATTATTACAGTGGATGTTTCACTGAAGAACAGCAGACATTATTCATCTTACATGGAGATGGCCATCATCAAATGAAAGAGAATGTTTGATGGCACTTTCCAATAATGGCATGGTAAATTTTTTTGAGTGAGAAAGTAACAATTATTATAGTTCTTGTATTTAACTGAAGGGAAAATAAGAATAAAAATTACTCTTGAGAAAAGCAGACACTTTTTACATATATACATACATACATATATACATACGTACATATATACATACATACATACATATATATACTCTTTTACTCTTTTACTTGTTTCAGTCATTTGACTGTGGTCATGCTGGAGCACCGCCTTTAGTCGTGCAACTCGACCCCGGGACTTATTCTTTGTAAGCCCAGTACTTATTCTATCGGTCTCTTTTGCCAAACCACTAAGTGACGGGGACGTAAACACACCAGCATCGGTTGTCAAGCAATGCTAGGGGGACAAATACAGACACACAGACATACACGCACACACACACACACATATATATATACGATGGGCTTCTTTCAGTTTCCCTCTACCAAATCCACTCACAAGGCTTCGGTCGGCCCGAGGCTATAGTAGAAGACACTTGCCCAAGGTGCCACGCAGTGGGACTGAACCCAGAACCATGTGGTTGGTAACCAAGCTACTTACCACACAGCCACTCATATATATCATCATCATCATCATCATCATCATTTAGCGTCCGTTTTCCATGCTAGCATGGGTATATATATATATATATATATATAACAGAAAAGTGCACATGATGATAATGATGATGATGATGAAGTATATACAACACTAAAAAAGGCATCTAAGCACCTGGGTATGGTCATCATCATCATCATTGTCATGTATTGTGTGCTTTTACAGTGCTTTGATGACTCTACATTGAAGTGTAAGTTCTCCTTTTCAATGAAACCAGAACATCACTATCTTCTGACTTTCTCAGAGAGTTTTCTTGACAGAGGCACAGGAGTGGGGGTGTGGTAAGAAGCTTGCTTACGAACCACATGGTTCCAGGTTCAGTCCCACTGCGTGGCACTTTGGGCAAGTGCCTTCTACTATAGCCTTGGGCCAACCAAAGCCTTGTGAGTGGATTTGGTAGACGGAAACTGAAAGAAGCCCGTTGTATATGTATATATATATATATGTACATGTGTGTGTGTGTATACGTTTGTGCGTCTGTGTTTGTCCCCCCAACATCGCTTGACAACGGATGGTGGTGTGTTTACGTCCCCGTAACTTAGCGGTTCAGGACAAGAGACCGATAGAATAAGTAGTAAGCTTACAACAAATAAGTCCTGGGGTTGATTTGCTCGACTAAAGGCGGTGCTCCAGCATGGCCACAGTCAAATGACTGAAACAAGTAAAAGAGTAAAAGAGAGAGATATTGGGGGTGGTTTGCCATTTGCATTCCTCAACTGGGTGGCCATTGGCCCACAATGAGCTCGTCCATCCTTCAACAGGTCTTGTCTTTAGTCCTGCAGGGTGCCCAGACACCCTCCTCACATGAGCAGCGAGTTACATTAGAGTGGGATCCAGTCTAGTTGCCAACCACTCAACCGTGGAACAAGTAGTCTCAGTTCACCTAGTTTACATGGAATCAGTGACAGATCTCATCAGCCGGTGACGAGACCCTTGACCTGACTACGCACGGTTATGGTAGTGGTGTTAGGTTGAGTGGTTATGCTTATGTGCAAGCAGCACGTGTGTGTGTGTGTATAACAAAGTGACCCACCTCTGAAGTTGTGAAGCTGCTGTATCGATCGATTGGATTGCAGTGGATCCGGTCATACTTCACCTTGTCTTGGACATCAAGCAGGGCCAATAACTCATCTCTTTCTCTGGTTATAGCTGGAATAGTAATGGAAACAATAGAAAGCATTATGTATCATCATCGTCATCGTCGTCGTCGTCATCATCATTATCACCTGATGGTAGAAAGGGATCTGATGGGGATTTGACTGTTATTTCTAGCTGGTTGAGTGACCAGATAGAGATTCTATAGTTAGCTTGTGTGTGTATGTGTGTTTTATGTATGTGTGTATTTTGTGCGTGTGTGATGTTGTATATGAATAGGTGAAATGTTCCATTTACCATTTTCACCGTCTTGTAGAGCTTTCAAAGGGACCCCTTGAAAAGTTCTGTTATCTAGGACCTGCATTGAAGGATTTTACTTTATTCATTTATATTTGAGAACCCAAGCTTAACCAGTTACTTGTCCAAAACCTTAACCAGTCAGGTTATGTCTAGGGGAGTAAGGAAGCATAATTTCAGGATATCCAGACCAGTTGAGTTAACCATTAGATATATATATATATACATATATATATATATATATATATATATATATATATATATTATATATATATATATATATATGCTGGTGAAAAGTAAATAGCACCCATTATATTTTCAGAGTGGTTGGCATTATGAAGGGCATCCAGCTGTAGAAACCTTGCCAGATCAGATTGGAGCCTGGTGCAGCCTCCTTGCTTGCCAATCCTGTCAAACATGGAAAGTGGATGTTAAACGATGATGCTGATGATATATATATGTGTGTGTGTGTGTATGTATATATATATATATATATATATATATATACATAATTATTAGAGAGTTACCACTATGTGGATAGCTCTAGTGCTAAAAATAGCTCCGATAGTATAGCCACAGAAAAGATGTTTCCAATTAGAAATAACATTACATTTAACGGAACATAACAAATAAATAGATTGACCCTGAACAAATTGTTTCATTACTAATGTAATATGTAATTTTACTTACATACACATCTATAAATCATCAGCAGAGGTTTGTCTTAAATACAATTTATTAGACCTACACGAGCGTCAAATACACGTGCGGTTTAACTGATTGCACTTGTAGTTATGCCTCAAATTCCCCGCGAAAAGCATGCTAAGACTCATTGGAAACGTATGCTGCACAGAATAAAATATTCACTGCCGCATAACTAAATTTATAAATTTATAAATGAGGGTGAAAAATTGATATTTATTTAATAATACCATTAATTTAACACCAAGTGGCTTAGCACAAAAAACTAGGGAGATAATACAAATCTATACATAAATTATTAGAGAGTTACCACTATGTGGATAGCTCTAGTGCTAAAAATAGCTCCGATAGTATAGTCACAGAAAAGATGTTTCCAATTAGAAATAACATTACATTTCTATATATATAGATGCCAATGCTGATACCAGTGCTGCCTGACTGGCACCCATACAGGTGGCACGTAAAAAACATCATTTGAGCGTGGTTGATGCCAGTGTCGCCTCACTGGCTCCCATACCAGAGGCACTGGCATGTAAAAAGCATCCACTTGGAGTGGTTGGCATTAGGAAGAGCATCCAGCTGTAGAATCCTTGCCAAATCAGATTGGGGCCTGGTGCAGCCTCCTCGCTTACCAGTCCTCAGTCAAACCATCCAACACATGCCACAATGCAAAGTAGATGTTAAACGATGATGAAGATGGTGATAGATATATATAGATATATATTAATATTGTCACCACCACCACAATCATCATCATCATCATCATCATTTACTGTCTGTTTTCCCTGCTGGCATGGGTTGAACAGTTCAACTTGAATCGATGAGCCAGAGGGCTGGACCAAGCTTCAGTGTCTGCTTTGGCATGGTTTCTACAGCCAAATGCCCTTCCTAATGTCAACCACATCACAGAGTCTACTGGGTGCTTTTTTCTATGGCATCAGCACTGGTAAGGCCACCAAGCACCTGCAATACAAGACCCCTTAAATAAATGGGGTATTTTTATACTTACATATAACCAATATGTATTTGTAAAAACAAGGATAATGTAGTTATTTTGTGCAGTGCCCAGGTACACAACTGCAAACGGTTGGAATCTATAAAAAATCAATGCAATTATGTGAAAGGACAGGTGAGGAGAGGAGAGGAGTTTCTTAGAATACCAAATAAGGATTCCTTACCCATTTTCTGTGAAAGGACTTTCTGTAATTCTTCAGATCGTTTTTCCAAGGCATTGAGTAATTTTGCATTTTCATTGCAAGCACTTTGTGATGAAAGAAAAAAAGAGTAAGATAAAAATTGATGAAATGCGAAAGATGGAGAGAATATGAAGAGAAGAGATTAACTGCAATATTTTCCATATCGGCATTGGTCAGAGGGATATTTTTTTATTTGAGATGTATCAATATGACTGTCCTAAATGAAGGTCATATTGAATAAGATAATCCTAAATACACTGAGTCTGAATAAAAGATGAGTTGGTCACATTTGGAAAGTCCTTGTGGCGAGTCTATTGGATCAGGTTTGATCAGGATCTATACTACTACTACTGCTGTTATTACTCCTCTTGTGGAACTCTGGTAGAACTGGTAGATACAATTGGTAGAACGAGAAGGAAAGAGACAGAATGAGAAAGAAGGATCACGAAGAAAAGAAAAGAGAAAGAAAGAAGAAGAAAAATAAGGGATAAAGAAGATAGTAATGGAGGTACCGAGAGAAGCGTGATGTGTGATATAACATGAGCTGTTACACACACACACATACATACATACCACACACATATCTGTGAATGTGTATGGGTGTGTGTTATGACAAGAGAACATGGATATTGTATGAAAGGTGAATAATAGCTGATGTGGAGCTGATTAGAAACTTAGAACAGCTGTTGGTATTCTCTCTTTCCCTCTCTCTCTCTCTCTCTGTCCATACTCACCCTCTGTCTTTCCACATCTCTGTCTGTTAGTCACAAGTTCTTATCTTTCTCCCGGCTGTCTTTTCCCTCCTCCCCTTCCACCCGCTTCTCTCTCACCACTTACGAAGTTTATGTAAATTCAATCTACATAGATTAATCCTGAAATATAATTCTCTCTTTAACACCATCTCATGTGTACACGTGAGAGACAGTAGTTAAGTCATTGGCTGACACATACATTCATATACACGTGTGTTTATATATACACACACACACACATACACATATGTGTGTGTGTGATGATGGTAGCTTATATTTATCATGCCAACATGGAAGGGTGACATTAAGCAATGATGATGATGATATATATATATATATATATATATATATATATATATATATATATATATATATGTGTGTGTGTGTGTATGTGTGTATACACACGCACACACATATACATACTTACACACACACACTCATGCCATATTTTCCCTCTCCTGAGGTATCCAGTGGTAGGGCCTTTCCATAAGGTAGTGAACAGTGGAACGACTTTTAATTAGATGTGTTCAGGTAAAACTACAAATAAATCAACTTCATTACTAAGAAGTCGTTGAGAAGCAACCATTGCAGTTGTTACCTGCTGTGTGCAGTAACCTGGCAATTAACTCTGGTGAATCTATAAAAAGATTGAACAGACCCTGTGAAAATGGTGGGCTAAAACGGTCGCCTTTAAATGAACCCTGTTATTTAAGGGTCAGGTAGAGCAGGCACTTGTCTTTTTGGCTTTATTGTGGTTTGGGGTGACGGGTGGGTGGGTCAAGATGGTGTCTGTGTATGTTGGGGAGTACATGAGTACGTGGAACAGGTGGGTAGGTATCTAGACATATTTGATTACAGGTGATGACAAAGAGAGAGAGAGAGAAAGAGACAAACAGACGGATAGATAGACAGAATGTGTGTGTGTGTGTGTGTGTGTGTGTGTGTGTGTGTATGCGTATGTGTGTGTGTATGCGTGTGTGTGCATTATGTTAGCAGTAACATAGGGAGTTACAGATAAAATTCAAGGATCCACATGTATCCCAGCTGTTGTCTCACTTTACTCCATGTCATCAAAGCCCCAACTTCACATCAGAAATTTGGGCTTCATTGTACAATACCAGCAGATAAGATATTGCTATGGGTCAGCAGCCATTGAATTTTACCCCAGTGCATGACTGGTATTCTATTTCATCAAATCCATCTGCATGAAAGTAACATTCACCTCAGCAGGATTTGAACCCAGAACATGACAATTCATAATGAAATGCTAGTCTGTATTTTGAGTCATGCATTTACAAGTCAGACATTTTAACATATCAACTAAAAGTTAAAACAAATATTAGCTTAAAACTAAATTTTAATGAGAAACAAAGGAAAGGTTTATAAATAATTAAAACAAGAAATTGCAAGAATAAAATGAAAATAATGTCAAAAATTACAAAATCAAATTTTAAAATATTTTGTAAATATAAATAAAATCAAAACTGAAAATAAGAAATACACATACAAGCACGATGGCCGTCCACCCGTGACCAAGGAAGACCATTGCTGACCTTTAGGAACATTGTGTGCTCTAGAACTAACTTATATTTTGCACTTGCGGCTCTGTTTGTGGCTAAAGAGTCCTGGTCTTGACAAGCATACACAACTGCAAACATTGCAGACCAAGCTTTCCCCGTCCACTATACCAGCAGTGTGCTTTTGAGCAGCACACTTAAGTTCTTCATGAAGAATACATGCTCTTTCAAAGGTGTAGATCTCATCCTTAACCTGCTTCCTCCATCTGTGGAGATGATAGGTATTGTTCTCCCAGTCAGTGTCCTGCATATCACAGGCCTTTAATGAGGACTTTACACAGTTCTTAAATCGCAGCCTTGGTTTCTGCCAGGGTCTCTTTCCATTCACAAGTTTCCCATATAGCATCTGCTTAGGGATTCTGCTGTCCTTTATTCTAATAAGGTGTCCAGTCCAGTGTAACCGGTGCTTGTGCACTATCGCCTCAATACTCAAGATATCAGCTGTCCTCAGGACCTGTGTGTCTGCAGTTTTTAAGGTCCAGCCAACATTCAGTGTATCTGAAACATCTCTGATAAAAGTGTTCATGGACCCTTACATGACGTTTGTTAAGGGTCCCTGTTTCACATTAGTAAAGGATCGATGTCAGTACACATGCACGGTACACAGCGATTTTTGTTTGCTTTGTGATGCCATTTTGAGACCAGACATGAGACTGAAAAGACCAGAAGGAATCAGTTGTTCTTTGCAGCCTGAAAGATATTTCATCATTCAGGGAGCAAGAATGGCTGAGTATGCTGCCATAAGGAACAGTTCTGAAAGTAGTAGACAAGTTTGTCTACCACTTTCATAACTGTTCCTTCAACCAAAATAGCTGGTTCCATATATGGATTTCCTGGTGCAGGCTGGAACATTACAACAGTCTTGTCCAGGCTAATGCTGAGTTCAAATGCCTTGCAAGAAGCAGAAATACGATTCATAAGTATTTGCATGTCATCCACTGTATGAGTGACTAAGTCACAGTCATTTGCATAAAGGAGGTCACGAATAAGAGACTAGAAATCTTTTGAATTGGCAGCAAATTGGCAGATTAAAGAGGCGACCAGAAGATCGATATCTGACATATATTCCCAGAGAGCTAACCTTAGCAAAAGCATGAGTAAAAAGCAGCAGCAAAGTACAAAGAAAAGAGAGTTGGGGCAAGGATGTCACCCTGCTTGACACCATTCTCTACAGGAATGGGTCCTGTCATGGCACCACCAACATTGACCCAAGACTGCATCCCATCATGAAATGATTTTATTATAGATGCAAAATGATCCAGACATCCAAGTTTGCCAAGTATTTGTCATAGCAAGGCCCTATTCACAGTATCAAAGGCTTTCGTTAAATCAATGAATACCTGGACAAGATCCTTATTCTGCTCATAGCACTTCCCCTGCATCTGTCTTGCTGTGGAAATAATTCCCTGAATATTTGGTTTTATATCAGAGTGACCTTCTCCTAGAGACATGCTTCAACAGAAGCTGAGGGATGTCTCACTGCCAGTGGTCTTTCAGCATGCCAGACACCATCTTGGAATTTCTTCGTACCCCTGCTATTGCTAGATAGCCATTGAATCTGCACTAGGTTTATCTGACCTTTCAGCAGGTCTTGTTTTTAATCCTGCTGGGTTTCTAGAAACCCTCCTCACCTGGATAGCCTGGTGGGGGTGCCGGTTTAGTTGCTGACAACCTGACCAGGCAACAGGTTGTACTGGATTTCATGTTACCAGTAGCTCTTGCAAGAGCCTCATAACTGACTTGACATATGTACATACTTAGACACATGCATACAAAGTATATATATATATATATATATATATATATATATATATATATATATAAACGCACGCACACACACATTACAAGTATAAATATATATATACGTATGCGTGTGTGTATATTTTGCAATACATATATTTGTGTGTATGTGTGTGTGTTCTAAAGTTAAAAAGATAAAAAAACCGTCCAATGAATGGATAGGAATATTAAGTGAAGAGAACATAATTTATTTTCTCACTCTGCGTCACATGGGACTGACTGGATAGGGGGAGGCGGCGGCGGCGGCGGCGGCGGCGGCGGGGCGGCTAATTTTTGTTTAACATCAATAGAATTTACCATGGTGGCAGCAGTGGTAGTAGTAGTAATAGTTGCTGTTGTTTCAATGTTTTGGCCTACTGTGACTGAATGCATTACATTAAACACACACACACGCACACAGAAGCACAACATATGTGGCTGATCTACCCAGACATTGGTGAATCAATGTGTGGGTAGGTCCAACCCAGACATTGGTGAATCAGTGTGTGGGTAGGTCCAGCTGTTCACTGGCATGTTGCATATTTTTTTATTTTTTCCTCAACCCAAAAGGTGGTGGTGGTGGTGGTGGTGGCGGCGATAGTGGTGGTAGTGGTGTTAGTGGTGGTAGTGGTTGTGGTATTTGTGGTGGTGGTGGTGGTGGTGGTGGTGGTAGTGGCGTTAGTGGTGGTAGTGGTTGTGGTATTTGTGGTGTTAGTGGTGGTGGTGGTGTGGTGGTGGTGGTGGTGGTGGTGGTGGTGGTGGTAGTGGCGTTAGTGGTGGCAATGGTTGTGGTATTTGTGGTGGTGGTGGTGGTGGTAGTGGCGTTAGTGGTGGTAGTGGTTGTGGTATTTGTGGTGTTAGTGGTGGTGGTGGTGGTAGTAATAGTGGTAGTAGTGGTGGTGGTGGTAGTGGTGGCTGTGGTGGTGGTGGATGTAGAAATGCGGAATACAACATTAAAAGCCCTGATGCTTCCTCTTACATACCAGCTTTAAAATCCTACCAAAACCAACCACACCTTTCATTCTTCCAGGGTCAATAAAATAATACCAGTTATCTTCTGGAGTTAGTTAAATTGACTCCCTGCTTCCCTCCCATCGAATTCCTAGCCATGCACCTAAGTCAGAAACCAATATTTAGGTCTTTTGACATTCTAAACCCCACCATAGGCAACATTGCCCTTCCCCCCACCCAGGCTTGATAAAATATGTACCAGTTAACAAATATTTATTGCTGGCCATTAAGATATTGGGAGTTGGCAATTTACAATCATCATCATCATCATCGTTTAACGTCCGTTTTCTACGCTGGCATGGGTTGGACGGTTTGACTGAGGCAAGCCGGCAGGCAGCACCAGACTCCAATTTGATCTGGCAAGGTTGAACAACAAAATGTGTCTTCATTTACCAATTCCACATTGCATCAACCAAAGCCACCGCCTGTCATGACAGATTCTTCTTAAGAACTGAGTCAAAGACACCAGAGTCTAATACTCAACCACTTTTATGTTAATTCCACACATTGCTAAATTCAGGTTGGTATAACCATTGAATGCTTCCTATTAAGTCTGAGAGAGAACCAAACATATTGGAAATCAGTTTTTGATTTCTCTGACAACAAAAGTTTGTAGAATCAGTAATGCCTCACTGATTCTCTTTAGTAATGTTGACACCATGAGTTCAAATCCAGTCACAGTCAATTCTTTCTTTTATTCTTCTAAGGTAAATAAAATAAAGTACCAGTGGTGTACTAAGATTAAGTCACTCCAAACCTACAGAAGACACATGGCTCAGTGGTTAGGGTATTTGGCTCATGGTCTTAAAGTCATGAGTTCAATTCCTGGTGATGCATTGTTTGCAAGACACTCTTTACTCCACATTGCTCCAGTCCACTCAGCTGGCAAAAATGAGTAGTACCTGAATTTTGAAGGACCAGCCTTGTCCCATTCTGTGTCACACTGAATCTCCCTGAGAACTACGTTAAGGGTATGCATGTCTGTGGAGCACTCAGCCACTTGCACATTAATTTCTTGGGCAGGCTTGTTCCATTGATCAGATCAACTGGAACCCTTGTGGTCGTAATCGATGGAGTGCCAGTAAGTAGCCCAAGCCTATAGGGTTGTACAAATGCCATTACCGTTGGTTGGCTATAGATCAACCATGACCAAACAAACCTCTGGTCAAAGGTAATCCTCCCAGGACCATCCTGTCTTTTCTGTATGTGGAATGAACTCAGGACTACCTTATCTAACATGTCCATTTTTAAGATGCTGTGATTTGAGGGTCATTTGGCTGCTATTGCTAGCAACAACATAGAGTCTCTCTCAATGACTTGTCTTGTAAAAATGTAAGAGTTATGTTGTCTGATAATGATGGGATTTTAAAGTACCAGCTATATTCTGGGGTTAATTATGCTTTCCACCTAGAGTTTGTAGCTTTGTTCCATTGTCCGGCACCTTAATTTACATTTTAGAAGTGGTGGAGGTATGTTCTCTGTGGAGTGTTTAGCCACTCTCCTAAAATGATGTTGATGATGATGCTGTTGATATGGTGGTGATGATGATGATGGTGGTAAGGGAGATGATGGCAGTGATGATGATGATGAAGGAAGGAATCCTGTTGAAAAAGGAGGACTGACCTATCAAACCTGTGGGCCCACGTCTGTTGGCTGTCCATCAATGTGGTCTCTTGGAGACCCAATGCAAACTGGAGACTGTTCACTGCCTGATGAAGAAATACAGAGATAGAGAAGGCAATTTAATAACAAACCACAATTGTTGGGTAAGAAATAAGTTTTTGAATTCAGTCTCAGACAAGAACCCTACAATGAAACGAGACCTTTTCTGGCTGTTTGTTGTTGATTTGTGATTATCGGGTGGCAGTTACTGTGCGGGTGGCACGTAAAAAGCACCCACTACACTCACGGAGTGGTTGGCGTTAGGAAGGGCATCCAGCTGTAGAAACATTGCCAGATAAAACTGGAGCCTGGTGCAGCCTTCTGGCTTCCCAGATCCCCGGTCGAACCGTCCAACCCATGCTAGCATGGAGAACGGACGTTAAACGATGATGATGATGATGATGATGATGATATTATTCCTTAGCGATGTCTTCTTTTCATCATCTCAGACACTTTGTACATACATTCAGTCATCCCTGGAACTGCTGCACATGATACAGGTTGACTATTTACACAATCTCAGGTGTGGCAATGTTGGTAAGAAGCTTGCTTCCAAACTATGAAGTCTTAGGTTCAGTTCCACTTCACTGTGCTTTGGACAAGAGTTTTTTAATATAGCCTGGGGTCAACAAAGTCATGTGAGTGGACTTAATACACAGAAACTGAAAGAAGTCCTTCATACGTATATGTGTCGCTGTGTTTTATCAAAGTGTGTGTATCTGTGTTTGTGCTGGTTGTTGCCTACCACTGCTTGACAACCAGTGTTGGGTTTACATCCAGTGACTTAACAGTTCAGCAAAAGCAAACTGATAGAAAAAGTACCAGGCATTAAAAATAAGTCCTTGGGTTGATTATTTGATAAAAACCTTGAAAGCAGAGCCCCAGCATGGCCTCAGCCCAGTGAGTGAATGAAGTAAAAGATAAACAGACACCAACAGTTCCTTACAATGCTACCACAACAACTCTAAGCTACTACAACAATACTGCAACAGTAGCACAACCCTAATACAGCACCTGAGCAATTATAACAGCATCTGATATGGGAGTAACAGCCATGGTTAGAACTGACTTGGAGACAGAACCACAACAACTACAGTAATATCTTATAAACACTGTCCCTTCCTCTTGGTCCACTGAACACACACACACACACACACACACACACACACACACCATACAATATAGTTAATTGGATATTTGATTGAAATAAAGTGTTCAATACTTCTGTAAATCAGATGCATTCAGACAATTGGTCAGTTGTAGCACTATAACAGAACTGGTCAGTACTTATGGACCTACACAAATAATAATAATAATAATAATAATAATAATAATAATAATAATCCTTTCTACTAAAGGCACAAGGGGCCTGAAATTTTGAGGGAGAGGACTAGCCAATTACATCGACCCCAGTGTTTCACTGGTACTTAATTTATTGACCCTCAAAAGGATGAAAGGCAATGTCAGCAAAATACTGCTAAGCATTTTGTCCAGAGTGCTAACGATTCTGCCAGCTTGCTGCCTTATAATAACAATGGTTTCAAACTTTGGCACAAGGCCAGCAATTTTGGAGGAGGGGGCAAGTAAAGTACACCAACTCAGTTTCTGGAAAGATGGAAGTCAACCATGACAGAATTTGAAGTCAGAATGCAAAGATGGACGAACTGCCGAGCAGCTCTTTGTCCAGCCAATGGTTCTTCCACAACAACAATAATTCTTTTCTTAAAGATCATTTTATAAGTAAATGCAATATTTTACCTTGACAAGTTCTTTATTTTCACATTTGATCTTTTTCTCCAAATTACTGCTTTCTTTGCGAGACGTTTCCATCTTATTGAAGTGATTCCAGTCAAAAGAAATGATACGGGTTAACAAAGAATGACAGATGGGAAAAAATAGGTATTAGATAAAAAAATATAAAAGCAACTGAAGAAGGATAATGTTGATTATTTCTTTAATTAGTAGATGGTTTCATAATAGGGTGATCAATAATCATCCTTTAATCTGTCGACTCACATTAAGAGTGCTGAAGGACTCATCACCTGTCCCTTAAATTATTAGGGTTTATGTGGCATCATTCAATGATTGTTTCTGTCAAAGCTAATAATCCTTTTCTGCAATAGGCCCCTGAAATTTGGGGGCGGGGGAGAGTTGATTACATTGACTCCTCACCCAGTACTTAATTGTTACTTATTTTGTCAACCCCAAAAGGATGTAAGGCATAGCTGACCTCAGCGGAATTAGAACTCAGAATGGGAAGATGGACAAAATACTGTTAAGCATTTCACCCAATGTGCTAATGTTTCTGCCAGCTTCCTGCCTTGATGACAATAACAACAACAAAAATAATGATAATAAATGCCCTGATGCAGTACCAGGCAGTGGTTCTCATGGCTTCTGATCTTAACTGATTGGAAGTGTTATCATGTACATTGTTTTGTCTTGGTATAAAAGATGGGCTACAGCAAATACTATGCTCAATACCACAGATTTGCTTGTCAGTTGTTTGTTAATCATCAGAACCAATACCAGTGTATGACTGGTATTAATTTCAATGAACATAGAGGGATGAAAGACAGATGACCTTGGCGGGATTTGAACTCAGAACCTAGAGAGAAACAACTCAATATTGTAGCGCATTTTGTCTGGCACTGCCATTTATATTGTTCTACTATTGGGAGCCATTTTGTTTGGCACTACTGTTTTGGTAACATTACTGTTATTAAAAGATAAATGATCATAGACACAAGATCTCTCATCTTGGAGAGAGAGTACCGTCAATTAAATAACCCTTAGCACCTGAGTACATTGGTACTTCGGTACATTGACCTCAGAAGGAAGAAAGGCAAAGTTGACCTCAGCATGACCCTATTCTGAGACTTTATTAATTCTGCCATTCTAAGACACTTAGTCTGGTATTTTACCATTCTTGCCAAATATTGGAACAATGTTAGAGGAATGGTTAATGGCTTTTTGCCAAAAAGACAAACAAAACACAAGAATAAAAGTCCAAAATGCTTCAATCTTTCCAGACCTCACCTGTTGCTTCAATATTCTAATAGCTTCGTACTTTGATTCCAATCTCAGTTGGCAGTTTTCAAATTCCATCTTTATTTCTTCAACTTCCTGCAAGCAATTCAAACAAAATTTGGTTAAAATACCTTCTGCTTTCTAAACAAGCCCCAGCCCCGTTTCTTCTTGAGAAATGACCATCCCCCCACACCACACCACTTCTCAACATGTCTTACTCTATGATAATCCCCATCCATTGACAGCAAGCAATAATTCACATTCACCACAAACTGCCTCTTTACATAACTCCTCCTCCTCCTCCTCCTCCTTCACAACTGATATCTCTATACAACCAACATCACAACTCATTCTTCATACAATAATGTGCCTCACAAATTCACAACACACACACACACACACACACACACACACACACACACACACACACACACTTCATACAACCTCACAATAAAGGCTTCACGCTGTTATATGCCTAAAACACATTTGTGCATGTGCTTGTGTGTGTGTGTGTGTGTGTGTATTTATGCACATCTAGGGTATCAATCATCATTGATTAACATTCGTTTTCCATGCTGGCATGGGTTGGACGGTTTGACTGAGGGCTGGCGAACCAGATGGCTGCACCAGGCTCATCTGATCTGGTAATGTTTCTACAGCTGGATGCCCTTCCTAACGCCAACCACTCTGAGTGTGTAGCAGGTGCTTTTTACATGCCTCTGGCACCGGAGCCAGTAAAGCAGGTCTGGCAACGAACATGCTTGGATGGTACTTTTTAAGTGCCACCAACACAGGAGCCAGTCATTGGGGTACTGACATTGGTCACAATCGGTTGGTACTTTTTACGTCCCACCAGCACAGTAGCTGGTCAGGCAGACCTGGCTTCGACCACATTCGGATGGTGCCTTTGATGTGTATATATATATATATATACACACACACACATACATACATATGTATGTGTGTGTGCATGTATGTATGTGTATGTATGTGTTACATGTGTATATGTGTGTGTGCGCATGTGTGTGTATGTGTGTGTTTATGTGTGTGTATGTGTGTGTATGTATGTATGTCTGCATTATAGAGAACATAAGAAACTACTTGACTACAAAATCTGTTGTTTTTGTCTTATTTCATTAAACAAAAAAACATGCAACCCCAACAGGGATGAGGTCACAAGCCCCAGACTGTTTAATCGGGGACAGTGACAAATGGAATTTAAGGGAGTCATAATTACCTGAATCATGAATATCAATTTTTTCTCATAGTTTTTCTCTTGATTCGGTTTGAAACGGAACTTTTTTACATGAGCTGGAGAGAGAGAGAGGGGAGAGGGAGAGAGAGAGACAATGAAAATATTGTAATTCCTGTGATTTATGTGTTGTGAAAGGGTGATTGATGACTTAGGAGGGAATGATTGATGAGTTTGGAGTAAGTGGTTGTTGTGTAGGCACCAGTGCTAAGGAATAATAAATGCACTGGGAGAAGGGTAAATGATGATTTAAGAGAGAGTGATTGATGATTTGGAAATGAGTGATTGATGAATAAATAGTGGTATTGAGGGGTGGTTGATGTGATGAGTGATGAGTGATGTACTGGTATTGGCTGATGTGAATTTATATTAAACATTCTTACTACAGCAATAAAAATTATTCCTTTATTAACCAGAAAGGGTTTAAATTTAGAAAAACAATGTGGATAGCAAAAGACAAATAGAATGTGGGGTTATGATAATGATAATCCTTTCAACTATAGGCAGAAGGCCTGAAACTTTGTGGGAGGGGATAAGTCAATTACATTGACCCCAGTGTTTCACAGGTACTTATTTCATCAACCCCAAAAGGATGAAAGGTAAAGTCAACCTTGGTGTGATTTGAACTCACAATCTAAAGACAGATGAAATGCTACTAAGCAGTTTGTCCTGCAAGCTAACAATTCTGCCAGCTCACCACCTTAATAATAATAATAATAATAATAATAATAATAATAATAATAATAATGATGATGATGATGATGATGATGATGATGATAGTAATAATAATAATAATAATAATAATAATAATAATAATAATAATAATAATGATGATGATGATGATGATGATGATGATGATGATAGTAATAATAATAATAATAATAATGATGATGATGATGATGATGATGATAGTAATAATAATAATAATAATAATAATAATAATAATAATAATAATAATAATGATGATGATGATGATGATGATAGTAATAATAATAATAATAATAATGATGATGATGATGATGATGATGATGATGATAGTAATAATAATAATAATAATAATAATAATAATGATGATGATGATGATGATGATGATGATGATGATAGTAATAATAATAATAATAATAATAATAATAATAATAATAATGATGATGATGATGATGATGATGATGATGATGATGATAGTAATAATAATAATAATAATAATGATGATGATGATGATGATGATGATGATGATAGTAATAATAATAATAATAATAATAATAATAATAATAATGATGATGATGATGATGATGATGATGATGATGATGATGATAGTAATAATAATAATAATAATAATAATAATAATAATAATTGTAGTCAATGAAAACGGTAGCAGTAGTACCGATAATTGTTGGAGCCCTGGGAACAGTGAGCAAAAATCTCAAGAAGTACGTGGAACAAATAGGGGCTGCAATAAGGATGGAGCACTTGCAGAAAACAGCACGGCTTGGAACGGTTGGAATACTCCGGAAGGTGCTCGAAAAATAAGGTGTGGGGGGAGGTACCTTAGTTCACTGGTAGTGAACAGTTGACACCAGAGTACACCTCCAGCATTAGAAGCTGTGCAAAGGTAATAATTGATAATGATAATAATAATGCCCTGATGCAGTAGCAGGCAGTGGCTCTCATGGTGCCCTGATGCAGTACCGGGCAGTGGCTGTCATAGCTTCTGATCTTAACTGATTGGAGGTGTTATCATGTACATTGTTTTGTCTTGGTATAAAAGATGGGCTACAGAAAATATTCTGCTCAATACCACAGATTTGCTGGTCAGTTGCTTGATCTTAACCAGTTGAGCATGTCCCTTAGTGGCTGACAATACGTGCATCTCTGATCACGAGCAGAAGTAGTGGGGGAGCATCATAGACAATTGTTGAGAGGGATTCTTTGGATTTTCAAACATGAGTGCTTCATTCAACATCCTTAAACGACCCTTATTCAGGGACCCTTTGAGCAGGATGAGCCACTCAACCTGAAGAAAATTCTAACTGGGTCCCACCTGCAAGGTCATGCACTGTTTATCTTGATATGTGGTCTTCATGTCGTACACATATGGTTGTGATGCATGTGCCTGGTGTACACTTATCAGACGGGTAGTCATGATGGGTAAACTGGGCTTCATATATTTGTACCCTAGTGTCACTTTGATGGCATGCTCCGCTTTCTCAGTCAGTAATAATAAAGAGAACAGAAAGTGCCAGATAATTAACTTTACAATCGCAAATGACGAGAAAGTCAAAATGAGAAGTATAGAAAAAATGGCAAAGTACCAGGACCTAGATATTGCATTATAGAGACTATGGAAAGTGCAGGTAAAATGTATCCCAGTAGTTATAGGTGCATTGGGAACTAATCCTAAAGATCTGAACAGATGGAGAGAGGAAAAAAGGAATAGAGCCCAGTTTAGTACAGCTTCAGAAAACAGTGTTATTAGGAGCAGCTAGGATACTTAGGAAGGTTCTTGGCATCTAAGGTTACTCGTAGCCTGATGTTAGGATTGTTTTCTTTTCCAATAGTCTAATCTGTTGAATGAATATGAAAAGTAATAATAATAATGATGATGATGATGATGATGATGATGGTGGTGGTGATGATGATAATGATGATGATGATGATGATGATTCTGTCAATCTTGAGAATTTCTACACCTTTAACTGCTGCCAAATAAACCTTCAAATTATACATAACCATCTTTAAAAAAATGACACATTCAACATTGTAGTCATTGATACACAGACAGAAGAGATGGTCATGGATGCATCACCACTAATTACATGACTTCCTGATCAGAAGCGATCCAGGATTAAGCAATAAAATAGGTCTGCTAGGTCAGGGCTGACTGACCTGGGGCAAAAAACTAACAACAACAATAATAACTTATTGAATTCCATAAAAGAACCGGATGTCACTCACAGTTGCTTGGTTCTTGATTCACCGGCTGAGTTGCCCCTGGCAACAAGAAGTCATGACCTTGTAATAGATGAGCTAATGTTTCCTGGAACCGATATTTGGGATGTTGAAATGAAGCTGGTCTCGGAGCATCTAAGCTTTCATGATATGTAACTGGTTGGGTTGTGCTGTCTCTGGACTTGATGTGTTCCATGTGGGGTTGAGTTACGGTTACTGAGGAATATAAATGACAACAATAACAACAACAACAACGATGTTATTATTGCTCTTAATAATCTTTTCTTTTAACCCTATTTATGACAACTTGTAATATGGTATTTCAACTTTATAATATGTTTATTTATGTTATAAATTTTACTGGTGAGTGTGTTTAATTATAAGGCACAAAAAGAAAATGACTCTCCCCAGACACAACAGAATACACTTCAACACACTAACTCACATAAAGAATCTTGAAAACCAAATCCAAAAACGAAATATGTTACAAGAATTTCTGATTTATCACAAAACCACAAAATCTTAGGAGAAGATTAGGTAAGAAATCTAATGACTTAGTACATTGCTGGCATAATTCTCTTTTTTTTTACCCCAGAATGTTAAAATGCAAAGTCAGTCTTAGCTAAAATTTGGAATGGGACCTTAAGGGACTTATCTAAATATCAAAAACTAATTCATTTGATGATCTTCCAATTCTATGAATCTGTTTTCTTATCGTTTTGTTGCACAGTATAGGAGAGGTACTGCATGTTATCAATCCCCGAATTATGAAAAGGAAATAAAAACCTCAGCAAGATTTGAACTCAGAACTCAGAAAAAGGCATTGCTAAATACTGCAAAGCATTCTGGCTGGCATCAATGAGGTTTGAATTCAAATCGTGGAAGGACATATCTAAATACAAGTGATGTGTCCACCACTCCATGGATTCTGCCATCATCCCACTTGGACGATGAATTCTAACATAAATACTGGATGGGATGGAATGAGAATACAATCGATTTGTTCTTTCAACCCCAAATTATGGTAATGAAGCGAGAAATGGTGACTGAGGAGGAATAAAAGAAGGCATTGTTTGTTGCACGGGGGATTGAACCAAGTTATTTTCATCTAAACTTTTCCTTATCTTCTCTCTACCTATCTTGCACAAACATTTCGGTAACGTCCCATTGCAATGGGGCCCAGCTCTGTCAACATATCTTTATCGATATATCTGAAGACAAACTGGACATTTTTCTACCATTTCTGGCTTCGAAGTTTCTGATTTAATTCATAAACATTCAACAATATCCAACAACCTTTAAAACATTTAGCAGCAGTCCGGTTCCACTTGCTGATCCAAATTCACTTACAGGAACAAACTTTACATATTACCCAATTTCTTTAAGACTAGTGTCTGCCTCACCACACAGAACCGCAACTTCGGAACGATCAGACATTCTTTTACGTCTGTGAAACTTTGTGAAATGAAAGTCCAAGTTACAACTGTTATTACAAATACTTGGCGATCTTACGGTACAAGTACCATAACTGCCAATTATAAACCCACGTAGGTTTGTTTACATTTCTGAAGAAAAAAGAAACCCTTTTCTCCCCCCCTAACCCTAACCCTAACCTCCCCATATATAAAAAAAATTTACGGAGAGTGACGATCTTCTTCTTCAAATGTAAACAAACACACACGTGGCAGTTATGGTACTTGTACCGAAAGATGGCCAAAATACTTACTGAGTGTTGTGTCCTTTCGTTTGTATACATAACTACCTATTACTGTATGTATGTATACTTGCATGTACGCACGTTTGCACAGACGTATGTATGTAGGATTGGTAAACTGAATTCGTGGCTGAATGTTTCTGTGGGGCAGGGCTCATTTGTCATCAACGAAGTCATCAGGTCGGACACAAAGCTGACGACAGAAGATTGGTGACAAAAGATTGTGGAACATGCAGCACATGTGGGAATGTTTATAAAGTATGCTGGCAGTTGAAAAAGACACAATCGCAGACATTAGAATATACACCTGTAGACCGATGTCTAAGGGACAGCTTTGTGTGGAAGGCTTGCCAAAAGATATGTGGAAGACTTACAGGCTTAAAGAGAGGACGATACTTTTAATTATCAGAAGGGTTCTTCCTCATACACAAGTATATGTATGTATGTATGTATGTATTGTATGTATGTATGTATGTATGTATATATGTATGTATGTATGTATTTATGTACACACCATACTAATCATATCTGTCGGGCAAGTGGAAGAGAGTGTAATTCGGCAGGAGGACTTAAACGACATGCAAAGGTACATGAAGCCCAGTTACAACTACAGCCGGCTATTACCGGTAAAGGTTTTAGTTGCCAATTTTGTACAAGACATTGTAGATCTTTAGCTGGGCTAAAAAGTCACATTCGATCACAGCACCAATAACAGTTAAGCTTCGTGCAATGGCCATACTCGATAACGAGGGGGCAGCCATAATAATGTATGTATGTATGTGTGTATGTATGTATGTATGTATGTATGTATGTATGTATGTCTACATGTATGTATGTGTGTATGTATGTATGTATGTCTACATGTATGTATGTATGTATGTATGTATGTATGTCTACATGTATGTATGTGTGTATGTATGTATGTATGTCTACATGTATGTATGTGTGTATGTATGTATGTATGTCTACATGTATGTATGTATATGTATGTATGTATGTATGTATTTATGTACACACCATACTAATCATATCTGTCGGGCAAGTGGAAGAGAGTGTAATTCGGCAGGAGGACTTAAACGACATGCAAAGGTACATGAAGCCCAGTTACAACTACAGCCGGCTATTACCGGTAAAGGTTTTAGTTGCCAATTTTGTACAAGACATTGTAGATCTTTAGCTGGGCTAAAAAGTCACATTCGATCACAGCACCAATAACAGTTAAGCTTCGTGCAATGGCCATACTCGATAACGAGGGGGCAGCCATAATAATGTATGTATGTATGTGTGTATGTATGTATGTATGTATGTATGTATGTATGTATGTCTACATGTATGTATGTGTGTATGTATGTATGTATGTCTACATGTATGTATGTATGTATGTATGTATGTATGTCTACATGTATGTATGTGTGTATGTATGTATGTATGTCTACATGTATGTATGTGTGTATGTATGTATGTATGTCTACATGTATGTATGTATATGTATGTATGTATGTATGTATTTATGTACACACCATACTAATCATATCTGTCGGGCAAGTGGAAGAGAGTGTAATTCGGCAGGAGGACTTAAACGACATGCAAAGGTACATGAAGCCCAGTTACAACTACAGCCGGCTATTACCGGTAAAGGTTTTAGTTGCCAATTTTGTACAAGACATTGTAGATCTTTAGCTGGGCTAAAAAGTCACATTCGATCACAGCACCAATAACAGTTAAGCTTCGTGCAATGGCCATACTCGATAACGAGGGGGCAGCCATAATAATGTATGTATGTATGTGTGTATGTATGTATGTATGTATGTATGTATGTATGTATGTATGTATGTATGTCTACATGTATGTATGTGTGTATGTATGTATGTATGTCTACATGTATGTATGTATGTATGTATGTATGTATGTCTACATGTATGTATGTGTGTATGTATGTATGTATGTCTACATGTATGTATGTGTGTATGTATGTATGTATGTCTACATGTATGTATGTATGTATGTATGTATGTATGTCTACATGTATGTATGTATGTATGTGTATGAAAGATAGATAGAGAGAGAGAGAGAGAAAATGAGGGGGACGGGGAGAGAAAGGTTACAAAGAGGAGAACCATACAATTGGTGCACGTGAGAATACGTTGAAGTTTAAGTTTAGATAACTTAGGTGTATTCATCCCTGTTGATTTTAGACTATTGGCATCTGTCACACATTTCACTGTCTTTGTCCAACATATTTCTACACAGGTGCGCGCACATACACTCGTGTGTGTGCGCGTGTGTGTGTGTGTGTGTGTGTGTGTGTGTGTGTGTGTGTGTGTGTGTGTGTGTGTGTGTGTGTGTGTGTGTGTGAGTGTGTGTGTGCGTGCGTGTGTGTGTGTGTGTGTGCTTCCGATGGATTTTTGTGTCAATTCTGACATCACTGTTCTAGTTAATCAACGGAACCGCCTACATATCGTACTCTAGTGCAGGTATCCCCATACTGTCTTCCATATTGTACTCTAGTGTAAGTACTTCCATGATGTCGTCACAGTCACTAACCTACATGTTTCTATCTACAATCCAAACGTGACCAACCGCAGTATTATATTCAAGGTCACTCTATTATATTCATTCATTTTTAAGATCATAAGTTAAAATTTGAAGAAGATTCGGCTGCTATGTATAGCAGGTCGAGTGATTGCCTAACGGTCGCCCCACCCCCAAATGAGAATGACAACCTTAGTCGACACACCCACATTTCAGCCTCGAACTCCAAGATAATCTTATCATCGAAAATACATAAAGGAAGACACAAACACAAAACGGGAAAACAAAAAAACGCCCCAAAGCTGCACCCCGATTTCAAGCCCCCTTTTCCCCCCACCCTAATACGCAATAAAGAAATCTGAAAAAAAAAACCAACAAAAAAACCCCTTCAAAACTTTAGAAGCAAATAAGATCACAGACACCGCCCATAAAATGCGTTGGATCGGAAGGGATCACTGAACGCAGCTCCCTTTAACGATTAACATTTGGTCAGAGTTTGATTTTAATGTCTGATCTCCGGACAGGAACCAGTCAGGTTCTTGTTCTTGTTTTTACTCTGGCAAAAATCACATTTTTTTTTATTCAACAATTTCCGTGTCAGACCCCACTAAGCACTTGCTGTAGTGTATTTGTTATGCTTCACTATGAACACACACACACACACATTCTTAATTACATGAACTGATATCTAGAGAACATCCTTCAGTAGGGCCATGCAAATTCTTTAAACTGCAAAAAATATAAATAAATGAATGTAATAAAATAAACTGAAGCATTATTTTTAGGAAGAAATCACTCTCACTTAACATGAGTGACACTCAGCTAAATGTCGAGCAATCGCCCCAAATGCTAGATCTTATTATCACTACAGAGTATACCAGGAGCCAAACTACTCTAATGGAAGCAGACTGGATTAGGGTAATCTATGCGGAGCAGCAAACTCAACAGTA
>NC_043011.1:8921599-8931599 GCF_006345805.1 Octopus sinensis | reverse complement strand
TTCGTTTGAATAAATATTAAAGTATTTAAATATATATTGTGATATTTTGGGACGGTTATTTTTTTTTTTATTTTTGCCAAAGACACGCACTATACATTCGTTCGTTCTTCTTCTTCTTCTTCTTCTTCTTCTTCTTCTTTTCCACCGCCTCCTCCTCCTTCACCTCCTTCCCCTCCCCCTGCCTCCTCCTTCTTTATTGTTCTTATTTTAGTGTCCGTTGTCAAAAATCTTTCGTCACACCTCCTGTGACCTCTTCAGCAACTCTCCATACCACGTGTCTCCTCGTTTTCTTTTTAGTCCGATTTAAATACATACATCATGTTATGACCTTGTAACATGTGCATGTTGTGTGTGTGAGCGTGCACTCCTGCGTGCGCACAGAGAGAGGTGGAGAGAGAGAGAAGGAGATGAGAAAGAGAGAGAGAAGAGAGAGAGAGAAAGAAGAGAGAGAAGGGGGAGAGTTAGAAAGATATAAATATATATATGTAGTGCAGAAGCACATACATACACTCACGCATACATATGTATGAGAATGTATGATACACACAAGATGCAGTTTATAAAAGTTGTTCCCTAAGTATGTTTTTCGCCATTGTCGTTATTTGCATCTCATTGCAGTGGGTGTTCCAAGAGTAATTGGATGCTGACCAAATAAAGCAGTTTATATCTGTAAACATAATGCTTCAAGTGTTCCCCTGGTGAACTGCTGCAGTTCAGCATCGGATTGCACTGCAGAGGATGTAAATAACCAAAATGGTGAAACGTAAGGATGACAACGATACTCTACATGGTGCTCTCAACACACCAATAGGTTTCATACAGTTGACTGTACACCCAGGGAATATTATATATATATATATATATATATATACGTTTAAATATTTGTTGTGCAAGATTTTTTATGTGAAGTCGTGTGTTGAAACAGATATTGTTATATTTCGGAATGGTCATATTGCCAGTTTAGCCAATAAAAACACACGCACTATATATTTGGTGTTATTTTGCTTCAGTGTTATTTTGCTTCAGTGTTATTTATTTTTTACATTAATCTTAATCTTATTTTGGCCAGAGTTCTTTCGTCACACTCCTGTGACCGCATCAGTGGTCCTTTGTTTTCTTCTTTCTTATTTGTGTCTCTCCTTACTAACCGTCAGAGACACAAATAAGAAAGAAGAAAACAAAGGACCACTGATGCGGTCACAGGAGTGTGACGAAAGAACTCTGGCCAAATTAAGATTAAGATTAATGTAAAAAATAAATAACACTGAAGCAAAGTAACACCAAATATATAGTGCGTGTGTTTTTATTGGCTAAACTGGCAATATGACCATTCCGAAATATAACAATATATATATATATATATATATTAGCAAAAAATTCAATAGTAATTTTTTCGCCACCAGCGGTCTAGTGAGAAAGAAAATACAGTCAACAGACTATACAATGTACATTCAACAATAATATTAAGGAATGGCCTTAATAGGCCATTCAACTCACTAAAGCGAGCAGCTAAACTCAAACCGCTAAATAGTAGTAATACAGAAATCAAATGAAAATTAAAAACATTTACCACGGGCCAGTGGTAAATTGACTTGATTAAATTTAATTTAATTTAATTTAATTTAATTAAGCTGGTTTACCAAAAAGTACGTCGAAACTATGCATAGTCCAAAGATGATTAGGGTAAATGTTTTTAATTTTCCTTTGATTTCTGAATTACTACTATTTAGCGGTTTGAGTTTGGCTGCTCGTTTTAGTGGGTTGAATGGCCTATTAAGGCCACTCCTTAATATTATTGTTGAATGTACATTGTATAGTCTGTTGACTGTATTTTCTTTCTCACTAGACCGCTGGTGGCGAAAAAATTTCTATTGAATTTTTTGCTACCCTTATATTAATATATATATATATATATATATATATATATATACATCGGTCAAACCATCCAACCCATGCTAGCATGAAAAACGGACGTTAAACGATGATGATGATGATGATGATGATGATGATATACATAAGCAATAATAATTTTTCTCTGTTGTTGTTATGTCATTTACATAACAAATATTGTTGATGTCTTGTCTTCCTATCTCTACACCTTGTAGGTGTTCAAGAGCCCACATGGTCATTCCATTGTGTAATGAAACAGATCTGGTGACAGCAGACAGCCCTGTTATACTCCTCCCTCATCTTTTCACACTCTCCTGTTTTGTTTCCTATTTTTGGCTGTCAATCTATGTTTGTTATCTTTCCTAAATCCTTTCTCTCCAGATTTATATTGTTTGAAATTTTAATAATTCCAGGCTTTCTTATTCTTTCATTGGTCTTTCAATGACATTTCTCACATTGTATACATCAATACCTTCTCCTTCTCCTTCGATACGTCCCCATTGTGCCTCTCATATCTCAGTGCACCCAACCACACACACACATAACACATAACACATACTCATATAGATGTATGTATGTATGTCATTGTTCAGTTTTTTTTCAAGATTTCTTGCCAATAGAGAAAAGAGCTGGTTTCTCCCAGATCCAAGGCTCCTTCATTGTAATGTCAACATCGTGGAGCTTTTTAAATGTTTTCGCTCAATAAACACCCAGAACGCCCAGTCTGGGAAGCGAAACTGCAATCCTTTGACCGCGAGTCCGCTGCCCTAACCACTGGGCCAATGCGCCTCCACATGTATGAATATATACATACATATATATACTTGAGTGTGTATGTGCATTTACGTATATGTGTGTATGTATGCATATATATAAGCACATGCATGCTTGTGTGTGTGTGTGTGTGTGTGTGTGTGAGTAACTAAGAAATTCTCCGTTGATTTCAATGACAAAAAGTCAGTTATTTATTTATGAATGAATGTTTAGAGTACTGAGTTTCCCCAAAACTTGTGTATTTCTTAATGTATTCCTCAAGTGTAGAGACTTTTATGCTATTTTTTTGGGGGGAGTGGGCATTTATCATGCAGCTTAAGGGTAAAAGACATTTGACGAAAATAGCAGGGTTGAACATAGAACACAGAGATTAAACTATTTCTTTACTACCCACAAGGGGCTAAACACAGAGGGGACAAACAAGGACAGACAAATGGATTAAGTCGATTACATCGATCCCAGTGCGTATCTGGTACTTAATTTATCGACCCCGAAAGGATGAAAGGCAAAGTCGACCTCGGCGGAATTTGAACTCGGAACGTAACGAAAGACGAAATACAGCTACGCATTTCGCCCGGCGTGCTAACGTCTCTGCCAGCTCGCCGCCTTATCTCGGAGATTAACCACTTGGCCAAACGTGTACCATCCACACACACACACACCACACACAAGCAGGCCCCCCTGACCCACACATAATTATTCACTTTGTTTAGATTTGGGTCGATAAAGCCAGTTAAAGTTATGACTGCTTAAAAAGCAACAGACTTACACACACACACACACACACACACACATGCATGCTCACACACTCATATGATTACAGGCATACATACATACATATGTATGTATGTGTTTGTGTGTATATGTATGTTTGAGTGTTTAATGTTGCAGAAAGGCTATAGAAATTCATACACAGGTTATGTCGATAAATTAGGTCAATTGAATTCACTGATTTGGGAGGCATGACACATATTACAGGATCTATCTATCTATCTATCCATCTATCTATCTATCCATCTCTATCTATCTATCTATCTATCTATCTATCTATCTATCTATCTATCTACCTACCTACCTGTCTATCTATCCATCTATCTATCTATCTATCTATCTATCTATCTATCTATCTATCTATCTACCTACCTGTCTATCTATCCATCTATCTATCTATCTATCTATCTATCTATCTATCTATCTATCTATCTATCTATCTATCTATCTATCTATCTATCAATCTATCTATCTACCTGTCTATCTATTCATCTATCTGTCTATCTATCTATCTACCTGTTTGTCTATCTATTTAACTACCTATCTGTCTTAAGCAACAACCTGGTGTAGAGCTTTATATATGTATTAAAGTGTTAGATTAGGACAGAGCAGCAATACGAAAAGCAGATGACACAGGAAAAACAATGGTTAGGTTATAAATTCCATTAGCTTACAGCTGTTTCCCCTATAAGATGTAGCGGACTCTTAGTTGCGTGCCTGGATAACATCCTGTAGGTTCACTGGAGCCTATAGACATATATATATATATATATATATATATATATGTGTATATATATATATATATATATATATATATAACTAATTACTAATATATATATATATATATATGCATATATACCATAGTGGTGTAGGCCGGTTTATAGGGTTACCCTTGATTTCTCGCTCATAAGGGGTTTAGCCTTATGGCATATCTTCAGGTCCCAAACACTGCTGGCCTGAGACGTCTCAGGCCAGCAGTGTTTGGAGTCCCAAGATATGCTGGGACATTAATCATGCGACCTAAGGGTAAAAGACATTTGACGAAAACAGCAGGGTTGAACATGGAGCTCAGAGATTAACCACTTGGCCATACGTGCACCATCCACACACAATTTGCTTTGTTTAGATTTGGGTCGATAAAGCCAGTTAAAGTTATGGAAGGCTAAACTCCTTATGAGCAAGAAATCCAGGGTAACACATAAACCGGCCTACCCCACTGTAATATTGACTGCTCTACATCTTAGAGTGTGCTTCTCCTCTGGATTTATGTATTTCTACAAATGATATATATGCATATATATATATATACATATATATATATATATTTATATATATATATATATGCTGTGTAGGTGGCATGTAAAAAAAGCACCCACTACACTCTCGGAGTGGTTGGTATTAGGAAGGGCATCCAGCTGTAGAAAAACACTGCCAGATCAGACTGGAGCCCAGTGCTGCCTCCTCGCTTCCCAGACCCCAGTTGAACCGTCCAACCTATGCCAGCATGGAAAATGGATGTTAAACGACGACGACGATGATGATATATATCATCATCATTGTTTGACATCTGCCTTCTATGCTGGCATGGGTTGGACAGTTTGATAGGAGCTGGTCAGGCAGATGCCTGCACTTTGCTTCTGTGGCTGTTTTACAGTTGAATGCCCTTTCTAACACCAACCAGCCAGCAGAGTGGACTGAGTGCTTTTTACATGGCACCAGCACAGGTGAGGTCAGTTTTTGGCAAAGTTTTTACAGCAGGGTGCCTTTCCAAATGCCAGCCACTTTACAGTGTGGACTGGATGCTTTTTAAGTGGTACCTGCACCGACAGGGTCACCAAATAACTTGCATAACAAAAATAAAGGGGCATTGGAGAAGGTGATCTTATAATTGTAAAAAAAAAAAAAAAATGATGCTATTGCATTTATCTTTTAAATACAGATTTTGTTCAAACTTAAAAAAATTTGTTTGCCCCTAAAGATAAAGGATATATTTTACAAATAAATGTTTTTAAAACAATTTTTATAATAAAATACTGTTATATCCTAAATTAAAAATTAATAATTAGTTATTTTAATGAATGAATATTTTAAATTTCAATATGTTTTTAATATGTACATATTTTAATATAGAAATGAAATAAAAATAAATGTGAAATTGCAAAATATCAAAGCTTCTTTTATGCGTAATATTTTTAGATGGGATTTTCTTCAAAATATTCGTCTCAATAAACTCTTTCATTTGATTTCAAATAATATTGTTTTTCTTTTAAAAAGACAAAAATATTTTAATTTCTTAAAATTATCACCTTTTTTTTCATTACTTAAAGCCACATTACTTTTTTGGAGCTAATATTTTTCGACAAGGTTTCCACCATAACATTCCTCTCATAGAGCTCTTTCATTTGAAAACAGCCATTATACAGTTTTCTTTATCAAAAGCTGAGATATTTTGATGCAAAGTGAATTTTTGGAGTTACTTATCATTTTTTTCATTGCTAAAAGTCAAACTACATTTTTCATAACAAATACTTTTTAATGAGGTTTTCACCAAAAGATTCTTCATTATGAGCAGGTTTTTTTTAAACCCAATTAATTCATGTATTTCTTTTAAAACAACTGAGTTATTTTAATTCAAAGTCAATTTTTTTTTTGCTTTACTCTCCCATTTTTTACCTCACATATTTTAACCTAACTTTATTTTTAATGAAGCAAATTTCAATTATTTTATCTCAAAATGTGGCTTTTGACCGGACCATCATTGCTGCAAAAACCTCATTCAGTTTGGTTGAGAACTGAATCAGTGATGAAACTGAGATGTGTTCACGAGTGAAATCAAGAATATATTCACCCACTGCTCTGGCTGAGTGATTATGTCATCCTTTCACCTGTTTCAATCATTTGACTGTGGCCATGCTGGAGTACCACCTTTAGTCGAGCAAATCGACCCCAGGAGTTATTCTTTGTAAGCCTAGTACTTATTTCTATCAATCTCTTTTGCTGAAATGCTAAGTTATGGGGACATAAATGCACCAACATCGGTTGTCAAGCGATGTTGGGTGGTGGTGGGGGTGGCAAACACACACACACACACACATATATATACGATGGGCTTCTTTCAGTTTCCATCTACTAAATCCACTCACAAAGCTTTGATCAGCCTGAGGCTTTTAGTAGAAGACACTTGCCCAAGGTGCCACATAGTGGCACTGATTATATTATGTTGTATCATGTAATATTATGCAGCAACAGGTGAGGCACAGTAAGAAGAAAATAATGGATATTATAAAAGTTTATAGGAGAGAGAGAGAGAGAGAGAGGAGAGAGAGAGAGAGAGAGAAAGGGGTATGTGCTTGAGAAAGGGGTATGTGCTTACTAAAATTGCACCATAAATCATTGGTGGTTTTAAATAATTGTTGTAGGAAAGAGAAAAGATGAAGGTGAGTGCTGTGCAATGAAGGTGGATCAGAAGGTAAGTAGAGGGTGGGGGCGGGTGGGGGCTAACTTTAATACAATAAATGTTCTACATTGATAGCAACATATACCAAGGGAACCTACTCATCGTCACTCTGAGAAATAGCAGACAGATCGACCTCAAATAGCACCTATGCCGTGTCAAAATGTATTGGGAAGGAATTGAAAATTGGATAAGGTCGTTCTACATGGATTAATATCAGTAAAAATATAGGGTGGTCAGGATTGGAACGCCTTTGCTGTGAGCCAATGTAGACTTCTGCTTAAACAACCACCAAAAAGTGAAAACAATGTAAACCGAGACGATGTATCTGAAGAAAATAATGAAGTGATGGTCGCGTATGGTAAGTCTACTAAACCTGGGATAATTTATTGGTCGTTACAATCGACCATAGTGTAGTCCAAGACATTGTCTCTGAACAAAAGTAAGTTAGGATAGTCATGGACAGAGCGCCTATGATCACAGGCCTTTTCGATCAGAGCTGACCTGATAAAGGTTTCAAATTTTGGTTGAAAGCCATCAAGTTTCGGAGGGGTGGGGGCAGACGATCATATCGATTTCAGGGCTCAATAGGTAGTGATTTTATCATATCCCGATAGGCAAAGTTGACCTCGGCGGAATTTGAACTCAGAACGTAAAGCCGGACGAAATGCCCATTTCTTTACTACCCACAAGGGGCTAAACACAGAGGGGACAGACAAGGATAGACAAAGAGATTAAGTCGATTATATCGACTCCAGTGCGTAACTGGTACTTATTTGATCGACCCCGAAAAGATGAATGGCAAAGTCGACCTCGGCGGTATTTGAACTCAGAACGTAACGGCAGACGAAATACCGCTAAGCATTTCGCCCGGTGTGCTAACGTTTGTGCCATCTCACCGCCTTAACCACATCACAAATATAATCGAAGATGGTTGGGTGGGCCTGATGAGATGGTACAATCAACTCAGAAAACAGTAGTTCGGACGAAATACCGCAGAACATTTTGTTCGGAGCGCTGACGATTCCGACAGTTCGTCGCCTCGCACCTGACCTGCTATTTAAGAATTTTATAGGAGTGTTTAAGGGGAAGCAACTCTCGACGACACTAAATTACTGACACTGCCCTCTGGTGTGATGTCAATTGCATTACACCCCCCCCCTCACGTTTATATGTTGACAGTCCAGCGATAATGTCTGTTGGTGATACTCACGATGGATACCCTCCTTTTCAACTCGACTCCTCCCGCTTCAACCAGGTA
The DNA here is from genome assembly GCF_006345805.1 of Octopus sinensis. Lineage (NCBI taxonomy): Eukaryota > Metazoa > Mollusca > Cephalopoda > Octopoda > Octopodidae > Octopus > Octopus sinensis. Next base: position 8,923,449 of record NC_043011.1, on the reverse strand, counting down.
AGTACAAATGGTTTATTGTATTTATCCCAACAGATCTTAAGCTTATTTAACAGGAGGGTAGTGCGCCACACTTTAATTAGCGATGGTGTCGGAAGTTGTACCTTTGCATGTTGTTTTCAAGTTTTGGCACAAGGCCAGCAGTCTCGGGGGAAGGGACAAGTTGGTCCCATCAACCCTGATACTCGACTGCTATTCATTTTATCGATCCCGAAAGGTAGGGTCAACCTGAGCGGAATTTGAACTCGGAACGTAAAGACGGACAAAATGCCACTAAGCATTTTGCCTGGCCTGCTAACGATTCTGCCAGCTCGCCGCCTTAATTATAATGGCGAAGGTGTGCACGCCACCCGTTTTCGGTGGTTAGGGTTAGGGTTACGCCGAAAGCGCGTGGTGCGCGTATTCTTTAACTCCGCCATAATAATAATAATAATAATAAAAATAATAATGATTATTATTAACCTCAAGGATTTACATTAAGAAAAACATGGACCAAGACAAAACAAAGAATGTGTGTATTGTTTTGGGGGTTTTTCGTGTAAACAAGATTAACAACTTTTTTTTAAAAAAGGGAAGAAGGAAAGAAATTAACGATGTGTAATCCTCAATAGAGAGGGGACATTCGCGGGTTGCTCATAGAAAAACCCCATAAAAAAAAAAACCCATGGGTACCCTGACTTTGGGGCCAGGTGCCTTTTTCCCTTACCATTTTTCCAACTACAGGCCCGTTCACTCGCACCATTTTCGCCTATTCAGCATAGTAGTGAGGCAGAGCGTGTTATTGTTCATAGGTCTTGTAGTGTGGAAGAGAGAGCAATAGGATGTTGTGATGTTCATGCTGTTTTCTACTTGGACATTAGTGTCTTGATTTGTTTTGTATAACGAGGTATTATTTTACGATCCTTGGAGATCAGTGACTCGGTATATTACTGGTACTTGTACGGGACACAAGGGATGGACAAAATTGATGATGATATCCTATTCACGCCGCTACTGATGCTGTGTATGTGGAGGAGGAGGCAGAAGAGGTCTTTTGAGTTGTATTGACTCCTGACGGGTATTGTAACTTCTGTAGCCTGCACAGTTGTGGGTTTACCATCAAGGGTGGTTTGGGATGGAGTGATTATGTGGAGGGTTATATGAAAGGGTATGATTATAGTTATTTGCTTAACTGTGTCAGGGGCCAAGGGTGAACTCCTTGGCCATCGAAGACACTCAGTTTAGATCTGTTTAGAAATGCCACTGAGTGGTTCTCAACCATTTCTTTGCTTAAGGACCCCTTTGATCATTGAGCAAACCCTCATAATTATTCGATGTTTAAAAAGTCCTATTATATTTATATAATTAAATATTATTACAGCGTGGAAGGTGTTTATAAGCCATTTAAGAAACACACAAAAACCGTTAGATTCACTTCAACATTTAAATTTAATTTGTCAAAGTATTTTTGTCGCTTTGAGACCGCGACCTCTTCACTGACAAAACTTCGTGCTGCATCTAATAATAAATATTTTAAAGAATTGTATTAAAGAAATTGTTAAAATATTTTGTGTTCCGTAGAATCATAACCAATTTATCGCAGATAAATTTTAATGACAGAATCTTATACGGACCTTGGTTGAGAACCACTGATTTAAAGTAATGGAGGGTTTGGTCAATGGTAAGGTGACCATTGGGAAATGGCTGGAGAGTGTTGTTCTGGCTTAAAGATGGGTCTAGAGGTAGGGTCTCTGAAAGAAATTTACCCAGGTGGACCAAGACTATTCTCTTCTTTAAATATAACAAAGTATTTGTGAGATCCGTTTTTAGGGAGCCACCTGGCAAAATGTCACAGCTACCTCCCTTGCTTTAAA
>NC_043011.1:8901599-8916599 GCF_006345805.1 Octopus sinensis | reverse complement strand
TTGGGCAAGTGCCGTCTACTGCAGCGTTGAGCTAACCAAAGGCTTGTGATTGGATTTGGTAGACTGAAGCTGAAAGAAGCCTGCTGTATATGTATATATGTGTGTGTGTGTGTGTGTGTGTGCGTGCGCGTGTGTATGTGTATGTTTGTGTGTCTGTGTTTGTACCCCCCACCATCGCTTGACAACCAATGCTGGTGTGTTTATGTCCCCATAACTTAGCAGTTCAGTAAAAGAGACTGGTAGAATAAGTCCTAGGTTTACAAAGAATAAGTCCTGGGGTCAGTTTGTTCGACTAAAGGCGATGCTCCAGCATGGCCGCAGTCAAATGACTGAAACAAATAAAAGAATAAAAGAATATATATATATATATATATATATATATTATATATATATATATATTTCTGTGTGACTCAGAGGTTGGGGAATCAACCAACTGAGGTATAGTACTGACAATCTGATCTTTTGCTCTTTTTCTGTAATATTAGCACACACGTGTGTGTGTGTGTGTAGCACATAGTTACAGCATGTGTATGTATTCCTTTAATACTTTCTAATACTTTGGAATAAATAGAATGTCTACCAGCTGACTGATGTATGTCGTTTTTGTATCCTCTCCATTTTCTTACTTACCCCATATATGTGTGTACACGTATATATATGTATGTATATACACATATGTGGAGGCGCAGTGGCCCAGTGGTTATGGAAGCGGACTCGCGGTCGTAGGATCGCAGTTTCGATTCCCAGACCGGGCGTTGTGAGTGTTTATTGAGCGAAAACACCTAAAGCTCCACGAGGCTCCGGCAGGGGGTGGTGTACTCTTTCGCCACAACTTTCTCTCACTCTTTCTTCTGTTGGTCTGCCCGCTTAGCCAGCGGGGTGGCGTCATTTGAAGGCTAAAACAATGCGAAGCGCATTGTGACCAGCGATATGTAGCAACATCTGAAAGCCTGGTCGGTCACGGTCATATACACATATACATGGCGGCCCAAAAGTATGGTTACAGTTATCACGTAGGCACTTTAAATTTCTTTAAAACATTTTATTACATTTAAATTTCTATCGGCCAAACTGAAAAGGGAACTTGACAAAATTAACTGAATCAGCAGAGAATAAGGGTTTCATATTTTTTTATAATTAAGATCCAAACTGTTCATGTATGAATGCAGAAGAGATGGTTGAATGACTGTAAACCTACTTTTGGTCCACCCTGTGTATATATATATATAGAAATATTAAAATTTCTAAGTCTCTCTAAAGGAGACTATGGTCAGTGGTACTGGATATTAATAGTTGTCGCCAAGCTAATATGGCAGTCCAGAAATATAGGACGAATGCTGCCGTTGATTAGTTCCAAGAGGCCATTGCCTCTAGCTAGCTATGTGACATACAAACCTGTGTCCATTATAACCTTCGAACAGGGGAAGTACACAATTCCAAACAACCTATTTATCCATCCATCTCTCTCTCTCTCTCTCTCTCTCTCTCGCTCTCTCTCTCTCTCTCTTTTTATATATATATATATATATATACATACATACATAAAAAGTATTATTTATTTTGCTAGGAGACATTCACAGGACGGCTGTTACATTTCCTGGACGTTATTGACCCCAGAACTCTGTTGGTCAGTGATAAGAAACTCCAGTCTTCCATCCAGTTGTTAGAGCTCTACAGAAAGGGTCAGCTTCCTGACAATGTCCCCAGCAAACAGTTGTGGGAGGCACAGAAGGTCAAACAGGTAAGGTCTTTCTTTATACACACTTTTGCTTTGTATTACACACACACGCACACACTCACTCACACACGCGCACACTCACTCACACACGCGCACACACACACACATACATACTGTATTACTACTGCTGCTGCAACTACTTCTGCTGCCACCACCACCACCACCACCACTACTGCTGGTGCTGTTACTGCTACTTCCACTGCTGCTGCTACTACTACTATCCCCCACCACCCCACCAGTACCGTCACCATCATCACTATAACCACTACTATTATTGCTACCCCATTAAAAACGTTATTCCATTTTGAAATCACTGACAAAAATGTCTTCCCTTGGTTAGGAAATTCGTCCCTGCATCTCTCTGCGCAAGAACTTCGGGTGAGCACCAGATGCTGACAGGCCCTTTGTTCATTACATCAACACTGCAGTCTATAATAATAATAATGTTCTTATTTATAAGCTTGGCTCTATGACTGCAATGGGGTTTGAACCATGGATCATTTGACTTGAATTCACCTGTGGTTATATCTCTCACCTGTTGTTCTATTGGGGTTGGTGTTAAGAAGGGTATACATCATCATCGTTTAATGTCCGTTTTCCGCGCTAGCACGGGTTGGACGGTTCGACCGGGGTCTGGGAAGCCAGGGGCTGCTCCAGGCTCCAGTCTGATCTGGCAGAGTTTCTACGGCTGGATGCCCTTCCTAACGCCAACCACTCCACGAGTGTAGTGGGTGCTTTTTATGTGCAGCTGTGGAAAAGATTCCAAAGTTGACAGCAGAGCTCGGCACAGCCCTGCTGCTGCTTGCCAAACCACCCAACCCATGTGAAACAGGTGTTAAAGGACAATCACGAACGATGATATATATATATATATATATATAATATATATATATATATAAAACTATAAATAAGGGTATCTGAGAGATACCACCATGCCGAAATAGCAGTCAAAACTCTGACCCTAAAAACCACCTTAAATGGTAGGGTCATGGTTTTGACTGCTATTTCGGCATGGTGGTATCTCTCAGATACCCTTATTTATAGGTTTAAATAATTATTACCTTTGTTTGGTATTTATTCCCATGCTGGCCACTTGATAAGATTGATATTTAAATATCAATATTATCCTTATTTATAAATTTATACATATATATATATATATATATATATATATATATATATATATGTGAAATGAGAAAGTCCCAGAGTGAAGAACAGTGGAGAAAAGTCATCGGTGGCCTATGCTCCGTCAAGTGGGAAGGGCTTAAGGAAGAGTGCTGTCAGCTAATTGTTCCGATAGATTTATATTTTAAATCTCTTTCAATTTTCTCTTTCTCTTCCATCTCTCTCTCTCTCTCACTATTTCAGGCCATCATACATCCTGATACTGGTGAAAAAATATTCATGCCTTTCCGAATGTCAGGTAGAATAACTCATTTGTTTGTTTCTTTCTTTTCCTCTGCCTTTATTTCCTGGCTGCATGCATTATCATCATCATTATTATTATTATCATTATTATTATTATTATTATTATGGCAGCAAGCTGGCAGCATTGTTAGCACACCTGGCAAAATGCTTAGCACCTTTATGAGTTCAAACTCAACCAAGGTCAACTTTGCCTTTCATCCTTTTGGGGTCAATAAAATAAATACCAGTTAATCAGTCAGGTTGATATCATTGAACCCCACCAAAATTTCAGACCTTGTGCCTCAAATACGAAGGATTTTTATTATTGTTATTTAAGGCAGTGAGCTGGCAGAATCGTTAGCACGCTGGATGAAATGCTTAGCAGTATTTCGCTCATTGCTACGGTCTGGGTTCAAATTCTGCCAAGGTTGACTTTGTCTTTCATCCTTTCAGGGTCGATAAATTAAGTACCAGTGAAATTCTGGGGTTGATGTAATCAATTAGTCCCCTTCCTCAAAACTTCAGGCCTTGTACCTATAACGGAAAAGATTATTACTATTATTATTATTATTATTAATACTATTATTAAGATAGCGAGCTGGCAGAATCGTTAGCCCGCTGGATGAAATGCTTAGCAGTATTTCGTCTGTCGCTACGTCCTGAGTTCAAATTCTGCCGAGGTCAATTTTGCCTTTCATCCTTTCGGGGTTGATAAATTAAGTACTAGTTGAGTACTGGGGTTGAGTGCTTTCGATTTACACACTTCCTGAAATTGCTGGCCTTGTGCCAAAATTTGAAACCATTATTATTATTATTATTATTATTATTATTATTATTCATTGTTTAATGTCCGCTTTCCATGCTAGCATGGGTTGGACGATTTTAACTGAGGTCTGGCGAACCAGATGGCTGCACCAGGCTCCAATCTTGATCTGGCAGAGTTTCTACTGCTGGATGCCCTTCCTAATGCCAACCACTCCGAGAGTGTAGTGGGTGCTTTTTATGTGCTACCGGCACGGGGCCAGTCAGGCGGTACTGGCAATGACCTCGCTCGAATCTTTTTATACATGCCACCGGCACAGGTGCCAGTAAGGTGACGTATTATTATTGTTATTTTGATGGTGATGATGGTGAAGATTGTGAGGCACTTCCATTATCTTTTGTTATCTGTGATTTAATTGTAAATGTATCTCGTTATGGCAGCTGTTTAACATCAAAATATCAATTGATAGTGTTGTTAAATCAAAGTCACTCATGATAGTCAACCTATAATTGAATAAGCTCCAACCATGACCACCTCACCAGCTTTTGACAGGTTTAAATATTCCTTGGACTACAATAATCCAATGTATCCTGTTTTATTTTTAAGATGGTAAGCTGTGGTCTACAGGAGATTTGACTGCTATTTCTAGCTTTTTAAGTTACCATGTAATGGTTACCTTGTGCCTAAATTAGAAGGAAGTGAAAAAGTGGGGGTGGGGGAAGAAGGATGAGGAGGAGGTGATGCTTTTGTTGTTTTTTTTTTAATATGAAGTCACTTGCATCTTGAAAGCTCAACTCTGTAGAAATTAAGAAGTTTGCTTTCCAACCACATGGTCCTGGGTTCAGTCTCACCACACGGTACCTTGGGAGTGAGGGTCTTCTACCATAGCCTCAAGACAACTAAAGCCTAGTGAGTAGATTTGGGAGATGGAAACTGAAAGAAGCCCAGCTGTGTGGTAAGAAGCTTGCTTACCAACCACATGGTTCCTGGTTCAGACCTACTGCATGGCACCTTGGTCAGGTGTCTTCTATAACCTCAGGCTGATCAAAGCCTTGTGAGTGGATTTGGTAGATGGAAACTGAAAGAAGCCTATCATGTGTGTGTGTGTGTGTGTATATATATGTATGTGTGTGTATATGTTTGTGTGTCTGTGTCCTCCTCCCACACCATCACTTGACAACCGAGGCTGGTGTGCTTACATCCCTCTTACTTTGCAGTTCAGCAAAAGAGACCGATAAAATAAGTACTAGGCTTACAAAGAATAAGTTCTGGGGTTGATTTGTTCGACTAAAGGCAGTGCTCCAACATGGCCACAGTCAAATGATTGAAACAAGTAAAAGAATAAAAGAAAAAGAATGTGTGTGTGTGTGTGTTTGTCTCTCACCACGGTTTCCCAGCCATCCTCCTCAAAGCGTGTAAGCATGCCCTGGCAAAACCCTTCAAGATTCTCTTCCAGAGCTTTCTTGCGAATGGCAAACTGCCAAGCAAGCTGAAGGAGGGAATAATATGCCCAATACATAAAGGGGGAAGTAGAGCAGATGCCAAAAACTATAGGCCTATCTCTCTGACTTCACACATCAGCAAAGTCATGGAACGGATAGTCAGAAAGAAACTAATCGCATTCCTTGAGGAAAATAACTTGCTGAGTAATACCCAGCATGATTTTCAACCAGGTAGGAGCTGCCTGACCCAGTTCTTACAACATTATGACTGGGTGTTGAGGCAGTTACTCAACAAATCAAATGTGGACGTAATATACCTTGATTTTGCAAAAGCTTTTGACAAGGTGGATCATGGTATGATATGCCACAAACTGCGTGACCTTGGCATAGCTGGAAAACTTGGAGTGTGGTTGCATGACTTCCTGAAAGATAGGAGTCAGGCAGTAGTGGTTAGTGGAGCCACCTGTATGAACACATAAATAGTGAGCGGTGTTCCACAGGGCACTGTCTTGGGACCACTGCTTTTTATAGTGGCCTCTCAGATATGCCCGGATAGCCACTCTGGCCAGCTATGCAGACGATACGAAAGTCTCGCAGAAAATACAGAACCCCAGCGATGTTGCACACCTGCAGCAGGAGTTGGACTCAATCTACAGATGGGCTGAGGATAATAATATGCAGTTTAATGCTGAAAAATTCCAGGCCCTGCGCTACCAGCATCCAAAACTGAATATTAAACTTACAGGATACACCGGTCCACAGGGAATTTCAATCCCAGAGCCTAAGTCTGTGAGGGACCTGGGTATCGACATGAGTGATGATACCTCTTTCCAAGTGCACATTACCAGGATGGTGACAAAGTGCAGACGACTGGCTGGGTGGATCCTAAGAACATTCAGAACCAAAGATAAGGAAACCATGATGGTCCTCTGGTGGACATTTGTCCTCAGTCGCCTGGATTACTGCTCACATCTATGGTCACCCACCAGTGTAAAATTAACAGCGGACCTTGAAGCAATCCAGAGAAGATTCACAAAGAAGATCGTCTCTTTGCAACAGCTCAGCTACTGGGAAAGGTTGAAACAGCTAAGACTCTACTCCCTGGAGAGAAGACGGGAGAGGTATGCAGTAATATATGTCTGGAAGATCCTGGAAGGAATTGTGCCAAATTTTGGCATTGTAAGCTACACCAATGCTAGAACGGGACGACACTGCATAGTGCCAAAGATCCCAGCAATGCCATCACGCTTCAGGACCAGCTTCTGCAACAGCCTGGGTTTCAAGGGCCCACAGCTTTTTAATATTCTCCCAAAGAGTCTGAGGAACTTGCACAAAGTAGATGTAGTGGTTTTTAAATCAAAGCTGGACATCTTCCTGTCGAGAGTCCCAGATGAACCTACCTCACGTCAAGAGGTGCAAATGAGAGTAGCTGTAACAAACTCCATTCTTCACCAAGTGCCACATATTAGACGAGGTTCGTCGCAATAACAGTGTAGCACAAAACGGCGGTGCATCAGCATGGCCGCAGCTCTGAGCTGAAACTAGAAAAAAAAAAAAAATTAATATATATCAGCCTCGTCTGGCACCTGTGTCGGTGGCACATAAAAAAACACCATCCGAGCGTGGCCGTCTGCCAGCCTCGTCTGGCACCTGTGTCGGTGGCACATAAAAAAAAACACCATCCGAGCGTGGCCGTCTGCCAGCCTCGTCTGGCACCTGTGTCGGTGGCACATAAAATCACCCACTACACTCTCGGAGTGGTTGGCGTTAGGAAGGGCATCCAGCTGTAGAAACACTGCCACATCTGACTGGCCTGGTGCAGCCTTCGGGCTTCCCAGACCCCAGTTGAACCGTCCAACCCATGCTAGCATGGAAAGCGGACGTTAAACGATGATGATGATGATGATGATGATATATATTTATGTATATATATATTTATGTATTTATGTATATATATTTATGTATTTATGTATATATATATTTATGTAAATAATAGTTATCGCCATACTAATATGGCATTCTTATAAAAATAAGAAAAAAGCTGTCCGCTTATTAGCTCCATGAGGCCATCGCCTTAAGTTAGCTATTTGATATATTAGTATGGCGATAACTATTATTTTCCGGGAACGCTGCCGCTGTTCTCTTTTAGAGAGACTTAGTTATTTTAATATTTCTATATTTATGTATTTATGTATATATATATTTATATATATTTATACATATATATATATGTGTGTGTGGTGTGTGTATATATATATATATATATATATATATATATAATATATATATATATACATGCACATATATATATGTATGTATTATGTATATATACCACGGGTTTCTTTCAGTTTCCAGCTACCAAATCCACTGATGAAGCTTTAGTTGGCCCAGGGCTATAGAAGAAGACACTTGGCCAAAGTGCCATGCAGGAAGACTGAACCTGGAACCATGTGGTTGGAGATGCAAGCTTCTTACCACACAACAACCCCTGCACCTACGCATTCCTGCATGAGTGACCCCTTTCACTTCACTTTAAACTTACAAAATCTCATCTCTCAGCCACCCTCACTTTTCCTATTCTCCACTCTCAAACTATTGTCACTCTCATCTTCTTTCACTCACCTTCCCCAGTGCCCTTCTTTCTCCTTCTCTCCCTCCCTCCCTGTCTGCCTCTCTCTCTCTCTCCACTTCCATATATGGTAAATGGAGGGCAGGGTTCTAAATACTAAATATTATTTTATTAATCTCATGTTTCTTTCTCCCTCTTTCAGGTTTTGTGCCATTTGGGTCCCCATTTGTAAGTATTTTGCCCTTAATTAATGACCTCACTATTTATTGTTGTTGTTGTTTTAACCATAGGTCAACTGCCACCCACTACACCATATGTCTGTCTGTCTGTATGTATGTATGTATTGCATACATGCATCAGTCACCGTCATCATCATCATCATCATTCAACATCTGTTTTCTCTGCCGGCATGGGTTGGACAGTTTGACAGGTGCTGGCAAGCCAGAAGACTGCTCTGACCTCTACTGTCTGTTGGCATGGTTTCTATGGCCGGATGCACTTCCTAATGCCAACCAAATGTCTACCAAATCTATCCACTAGGCCTTGGTCAGCCCAAGACACCACACAGTGGTTCTGAATCCAAGACCATGTGCTTGGGAAGTAAACCTCTTACCACACGGCCAGGCCTCTGTCTATCTATAGAATAATTATATATAAATTATACTGCATAAATCATACAATATTTGACATTCATTGACTAAAATATAAATTGTTTGAATTAGATAAGAATATTTGATAAAAATTAATGAGGTTCTTGGTTTAATAATAATAATAATAATAATAATAATAATAATAATGAAATTATTGTATACAGTGCTCAGGTGCACCACAACTCGTCAAAAGTGCATATAAAGCATATGCAGTAATGTGCAAATGTCTAGGAAGTGAACAGTGTATGAGTCAGATACATGCTTGTGTGTGTATGGAGGGGAGAAAATCAGGTGGAGTGTTGGCAAATCTCAGGAAGCATGGAAGTTTTGAAGGATGCAGTGCTCCGACAACTAACAACTGATGCCGGCAGTCTGTTTCAAGTTAAATTGATTTTCTGGTCTTTAGGATTGTAAGGGCAAGAACAATGTATCTCCTCTCTCTTAAGGGTTTCCAGGGGCAGAATGTCTTTTGTTTAACCTTGGATGTTACAAGAATAACGGGAAAAGATTTTGAGTTCAGCCATTTTGTGTGTGCGTGTGCGTGTGTCTTTGCATGCATGCCAAGTAATTATGTTAAGATCTATTTAAGACCTGCACCAATTATACTACTACTACTACTACTCAAACATTTGACTCTTTTCTTCCTCCCCCTTCTTTCCTGCAGGTTATTGGAATGCTGCTGCCAAATCCAACCATTGGTAAGACAATCCTTTGGCAATGGATGAATCAAAGCCACAACGCCTGTGTTAATTATGCCAACAGAAATGCTACCAAGGTAAGCGGAAGACAACAGGGAGAATATTACCAACCGTTCTAGAGTTTTCTCTGCAATTTTCGAATGTTTGTCATTTTTGGTTTATTCTCTTCATCTTAGAAATGTTGCTTTTACCCAAAGTGCTGTACAGTGGGACTGAACCCAAAACCACATGGTTTGGGAGCAAGCTTCTTCACCGCACAGCCATACCGTTGCCTATATTTGGAGAAATACTCCTGACTGGGTGGGGACATTTTCCATGCAGGAAACTATTTTGACAATGACATGTCATATTTGTATATTTATAGATGAAATCCTTTCTATTTGAAGCAGGGATGTTGTGTGTTGTAGTGGAGGCTTAGGGGCTTAGTGGTTGCTCATCATCATAAGGTCGTGAGTTCGATTCCCGGCGGCGCATTGAGTCCTTGAGCAAGACTCTTTATTTCACATTATTCCAGACCACTCAGCTGACAAAAATGAGTTTTACCTGTAGTTAAAAGGGCCAGCCTTGTCACATTCTGTGTCACACTGAATCTCCCTGAGAACCACATATTAATAAGGTATGCCATGTCTGTGGAGTACTCAGCCACTGGCCGTTCTGTTGGCACATTTGTCATCACAGCCAACAGAATGCCAGTTTATTGTGTGTTGTTGGTGTGCGACCGATTGTGATGATGAAGATGTGATGAACAAGATGATGTGATGCCAGTAATAACAGGACAGTAATTAGACGTAAAAGAAGTGAGAAATAACGAAGGGGTGCCACCACTCCTCTCCCTCCCCCTGATGTCAAAATGAAATTTGTTTTTATGAGAAATAATCTTTAGTGTTTCTCTAGAATTGAAACTGTGGTGTGTATAATAAAGTATGTGGTTTGTATATTAGAGTGAAGAGTTTATATGCACGTGTCTAAAGTACAGGCAGTGTCCCAGGAGTTTTTCGAAGGGAGCGCACAAGGTCAGAAGTGAATACACTTCCAGGAGAAAAGGGCGAAATAACATTGTTTAGAAGGGTGCATGTCTTTTTTTGAGGGGCGAGGGGCATCTGCCCATTATGTCCTCCTTTGGGTCCGCCCCTGAAGTTTGTCTATCTATGTGTGTGTGCATATGCAAATAGATGTTCATGTGTAAAATATGTACACACACACACACACACACACACACAGGTGAAAATAGGTACGAGCATGTGCAAAATATGTCCGTACATGCGTATATGTGTATGTTTTCCATCTGTAAAGTACGGGTGTGAGTACATTTGTGCATGTCTAAAGTATGAATGTGTATGTATGTGTGTGTGTGTGTTTCCGTGTATATGTAAGTTACATGTGTGTGTGTAGGCATATATAATCCACCCTATTTAACGGTGGGTATATATTGTTTCTCTTCCGCAGCCAACCCCAATGAAACGGTTTATAGTCGGGTACGTCGGAGCTGTTTCCACCGCCGTCTCCATAGCTGTAAGTAGTCGACACACAGTTGTCTCCTTTAGAACTATTTGAACTTCGTACAAATACATTTCCTACATTAACCCCTTGCCTGCCATGACACCCACCTGGAGATCTGCTAAAAACAGTCTCACCGCCGGTTTTTCGTTGTATTTAAAGTGAATTGCTTGTGCACATCGTTGCATTTGCAGAGATGTGTTTAACAATATTTAGTAGTTAAAGTCTGTCTCTGGCTAATTCCAGAGGACGTTTTGTGTCACAAATCGCAATTTTTGAACCACAAAAATATTGACTGTTCTAAAAACGTTTTCTTTTTTGCATTTCCCATTTATATCATTCATTGATATTTCATACACATTCGCATTTGATTCTATAGTTTCCAAAAACCTAAAATGTTTATTACTGCAATTGAATAGAAAATTAAACAAATTCCTTAACAACATGACCATTCCTGGACACAAATGCAAAATAAATAAAGAAATAACAACCCCATAGCAGCAGCAGCAGCAGCTGAAGTTTTCTGTCGATTCTTCTTCTTTCGATGTTCCATTTGAGAGTTAATTTTGGTTTGGTCTTTCTATCCCAGGTTGGCATCAGTGTCCTCATAGAAAAAGCGGAACGTTTTAGCCCTGCTACCAAAATCTTTATCAAAAGATTTGTACCATTTCCTGCTGTCGGTGAGTGGCAACAATTCTCTCTCTCTCTCTCTCTTCTACATTTTGCCATTTCTTTCATCTTTCAAATTATTCATCTTTTTTTATGAGTCTTTTTTTTTGTTTTGTCTTGTGTTTGTTTTGTTTTTGCTTTCCTTCCTGACCTGTTCCTGTTTATCCAGAGATACTGGGTTCAAGTCTTATGAGAGTGTTTGCTGGAATAATGTTATCATCATCATCATCATCATCGTCGTCATCATCATTTTGATATCTACCTTTCCTTGCTTGTAAGGGTCAGACAAATGTTTGTTGGGGTTGTATTTTCCTTTGGCCTGATGCCTTTCTTGTTTCCCACTCTTACTCGTTTCCATGTGACGTAATAATAATAATCTTCCACTCTCTTGAAAAACAAAACAGCCTGGCCATACTTTCATACAACCTGGAAGACAAACAAATGGCTTCATTCATGAAGCATTGTTTGCAAACCAGTGAATGAAACACATGGGATGACAGGAGAGATATAGCATCTCTCTCTCTCTCTCTCTCACACACACACACACATGTATGTATGTTTGTATATATAGATATATATACATGTCATGGTATATCATGGTATTGACCAGACTATCGCATGTTGTTATACATCACTGGCCACAGTGCACTGCACGTCATTTTGGTGTTTGGCTAATGCCACTCTGCCGGCCAGGCGAGCAAACCAACATCCCACCAAACCAGAAGACCATTGCAGGGTTTACAGCTGAGTGGAATGGAGCAACATGGAGTGAAGTGTTTTGCTCAAGAACACAATGCACTGCCCAGGTCTGGGAATTGAACCCGTGATCTAGCAATTTTGTGTGTGATACTCTAACCATTAGGCCACATGCCTTCACACACACACACACACACATACACACATCTATATGCTTGAGACAAATAGTCAACTATAGCTGTTAGTCCAAAAGTTAATTAAACAAGTACTTAATCAAAACAAGATCAATATAAATTACTAATTAAGAAGAAAAAGAAGCTTGTTTATGTTTGTTGATGGAAAGTTTGTGTCTTTTATTGATAGCGACTGCGAGTACTTGTAATGTGGTTCTGATGCGGAACAGTGAAATACCACAAGGTATTGAAGTATTTGACAGCAACAACAAACCCCTTGGGTCATCAGTTGTAGCAGCAAAAGTGGTGAGAAAACATTTCTTTATTCTTCTGCAAATTTGCATCTCTTTCTTCCCTTTTTCCATCACAGGGAATTCCATTTCCTTCGAAACAGCTTTATCTGAAATCCTCTCATTTCAGTGTGGGTTGACTATGTCTATATTCTTTTATTTTTTTAATCTTTTTCTTCTTCTAATCATTAGACAGAAGGGTTTAGTTGATCCCCTGTACTTAGTTTTTCTTTAAGGCTGGAATTTATTTTATCAGTCCCTTTTGCTAAACCAATAAGTTACAGGGATGTAAACAAACCAGTGCTGGTTATCAAGTGGTGGTGGAGACAAGTACACACACACACACATAATAGGCTTCTTTCAGTTTCCATCTCAAAGGCTTTTTCCAGATCAGGGCTATAGTAGAAGATATAGAATGATACCACACAATGGGATTGAACCCAAGGCCACATGGTTGGGAAGCAAGTTTCTTAACCACTCACTCACCCACGCCTCTGCCTATTTTTATATTTCTTTAATATAAACTTCATCTTTCTGGCCACCTTGTTTCACTTATTAGCCCCCCCCCCCTTCACATCTACACATTGGGCTGTTGATCTGAGACTGCTAACTTTATAACTGCATTTAGTAGACAAGGTAGCCTCTATGTGGTCTCTAGATTTGCAAGAAACATCAACCAAATCTCTCACAAATTACACCCCATTGTCTTAAAAAAAAATGCACACATAGAATAATTAGCCCTTGCTACATTATGTCTGTATAAAAGACAGGATGGTCACAAATGGAATATCTTTCAATCATTGGTCTGCTGAATAAAGCCTTTCCGAGGGCTAAACAACCAGAAATATGTTTTCTTTCTTTTTTTTTTTTTGTGTATAACTTAAGCGACATTGTAGTGAAGGCATGAACGCCACAACTTCCATTTTCTCCTCTTCATGATTGTCTTTTGTTCTCTGAAATAGAATGAAGTAAACACAGTGATTTAGATTATATAGGACAGGGAACCGGAGAGACAGTGACCTTCATGCCTTTCCTCGGAAATTTAGCTGCTCAGGTGAAGTGAAATGACATCATCCGGGAAAGGAAATTGTAGAGGCAGTATAAAGGTAGTTCACCTCCAGAGATATGAATGGAAAGGGAATATAAATAAGGGAAATAACTCATGTAGGCTAAATTGTTGTGCAAGGGAGGCAACTTCTTGATGAATCGTGTTGACGAATATTCGTGGTTTGAGCAGCTTCCTAATCGTATTTCATTGTCTTTTATTTAGGCATAGTATATCGAGGACTACATTATCTAATGTGTCGTTCATATTTTAAAAACGCTTGGAGGTTATTTGAAGTAGATTTAGCAGCTGTTTTTAGCATTGTTGCGTGACCACGTAGAGGCTTTATGTTGTTTAAACCTTCATTCAGTAGATCTATGTTCACAGGCGTTTCTGCCATGACCATCACGTTTTATTTTATCCATAGTGTATCTAAAAATATATTATTATATGTGTCCGCCCATTGTTAAAATGGTGAAGTATAATTCGAGGGGCATTTGGCTGTTGTTGTTGATGTAACATTAACATTTACTCATCCAGCAAAACCTGTTCACTTCATTCCTTCCCATCTTTCCGACATCCTCCACATCCGATGCTCATATTTTCCTCCAAGACAACATCATCGTACAATGTCTCTTCACTCGCAAAGACAACCCATTTGTTGCTAGTTCTTTCAACTTTCCTACCCTGTTCCTACTCTGGGTATTTGTGGAACATCCTTCCCCACCACTAATTAGGCTACCCCCTATAATACGAAGCATTTAACTGCTACCGTTCAGCTCTCCAAAACAGCATTCGAAAGAATTTCCTGATTACCTTAATTGCTAATCACCCCTCTACAAAGTTTTCCTCTGTCAGTCTCCTTGTAATCACATTACACCTCTTGTACTCCCATTGATTATTATATTAATTATAGGGTATAGGAATTCCTACTCACTCCTTTTTGCATACCAAGTATGGCCCCTATCCAGAGGCCAATAGCATCCTGATTTCTTTCTTTAGTAAAACATTTGCCTTTTTTTATCTTTAGTTCTATTTTAGGAAATCTTGATTATAGGCTTGGCTTGATTCCAAGTTTAGATTTTCTTCTCCAATTCTTTAAAAGATTCAGATCTGAGAACTAAGTCTAGTACACAGGCATTCGCACTGACAGTTGGTTATAAATTCCTGTGCCATGACCTGGAGAACTTTAACCAAGTGGAGGAAGCTGAGAACCAGCTAAATTCCTTCTTCCTAACTCTCATTTTGCTCACAGCATTTCCATCCATAGCTCCTCACGTGACTTTCACAATCCATTCTTTGAAATCAGCAGACTATAAAGTGTGGTGTCCAGTTAGAGATTGGTACATAGAGTTGTTGTTTG
>NC_043011.1:8884099-8899099 GCF_006345805.1 Octopus sinensis | reverse complement strand
TGTAATGAGGAGGTTTGGCTGCTATTTCTAGCATGTTGACAAAATGGTGTAGACGCCCCTTTGTTAAACTGGTTATTGTTATTTTTGTTTATGTTTATTTCCTGGTTAATATTTATTGAGCAAACTTTTGATCAAAGACGTTCCAGGTGTGACACCCCTGTCTAGTTGTACATCAATGTCTACATTATCTAACGTCGCCTTTATTTGGTTTGGGGGAAATTTAGTTGTATTTCTAGCAGGCTTCGTGCCCATGTAGGGGTGACCTCGTTATGTTGTTGTACCAGTTATTAAAAGGGGTTCAATGGTCGAATTTGTGGGGCAGGGAACGAAATACCTAGTAGTATTAGCGTAGTTTTATTTGTTTTCTGAATTCAATCGGGAAGATAACATTATCATTCGTCCTTCCACTGGTGAAATAAAGTACCAGTCACATACTGGGGAATCGACGTTATTATACTAAATCTCAAATATGTGATATAATATTTGAAGTAGAAAATATTTATTTCTATCATTTTGTAATAACAGAGTTATGTCCCTTCACCTTCTCCGTTCCTATTGCCCTCAAGTGGACATTTCGACTCGAGTTGTCAGAATTGTTAGCGGAGTGGAAAGAATGCATCGCAGTGTTCTGGCTCTTTACGTTCTGATTTCAAATCCCGCCGAGGTTGACTTAGCCTTTTATCCATTGGGGATCGATAAAATAAAGTACCAGTCTTACACTTGGGGTTGGTCGTATCAACTAACCTCTCCCATCAAAATTGCTGGCCTTGTGTCTAAATCAGAAGTCATTATTTAAAGCAGGGCATAGGCAGAAACAACGCAAAATGCTTTAAAGTATTTCGTTAGAGTCTGGGTTGAAATTCCGCCGAGGTCAACTTTTCATCCTTTTCAGGTCGATAAAGTACCAGTCAAGTATGGGTAGCAGGAAATTTCTGGCCTTGCACCAAAGCTAGAAACAATTACTTAGTGGTTGATAGAACACAAACCAGTTACATACTGGGGGTTGGTTGATTCAACCATTGATCCTTGTTTATACCAATTAATATACTCCAAACTGTTATGGATTGCATTAATAATATCAAGAGCACTCAGAGAGCACCGACCTCTGCCAAGGCAACACCAACGTCCCCTCAATGATTAGCCAGAGAGGATTTTTAAAATGAGAATATCTGAAATAAACTCAACTGCTCTCACAAGCGAGATTACTAAAAACGAACCCAACTGCTCTCAATAATTAAGTAAAAAAAAACTTAAAAAATAATCCAGAATCCTTGTTGGGTACCGGATCAATCCCAAAATCTAACCAGTTTGTGTTTGTCATGAGGTCAAACATCCCTGAAAGTTTTATCAGAAGCCATCCAGCAGTTCTTAAGATTTCTTGACCATCGACAAACAAACAAACAAACATGACTGAAAACAATACCTCTGAAGGCAGAGGAAATAACGAGTTGATTTTACTTATAGTAATTAATCCTTGACATTAAGGAATTTGTTATAGTCAGTCTAGTTAGAATGTCCTTCTCACAGTCCATTCCTCTATGTTGGACAATTGAGTACCGGTCAGTATTGCATAGCCTCGTCTAAGGTCCAGGTGCAATGACAAAACTGACTCATTTCGGTTGAACAAACTTATTCGAACCTCTTGTTGTTGCTTCTTTGTTTATACAATTTGAAGTCATTTTGTTATACAAACAATGGCCTTATTGGTCTTTACTGCAGTGAAGGGGGTACCTTTATCACAACAAGGGGTTAGCAAGAGGTATATGCTTTGGGTATGAATACATCCTAGTATTGGTGATGTGATTTAAGCTGTAAACCATTTGAATGTGTGGGTGATGTAGAGGGACTTACCTAAGAGGTTAGCTTTAGTCATCCATTTAACTGTCTCTGAAGGTTAGGGCTGAAGTACTGCCAAGAATTTGTTTGCTTAATTCTGACTTGAAGTGGCATGGGATCCTGAAAGCGTGTGTGGTGAATAGTTGAGGTATGGCAGGGATCCAACAGCTTAATCAACTCAGCCAGTTCTGACCCACCAGTGTTATATGTTGAGAAGCTACATGTAGTACAATACCACATGTACTACTTAATTCTTTATTAGGCACAAAGGCCCGACCCACATGTACCACTGAAGCCATATATACTACAGTGCTCACAGTTAGTATGATACTCCTATAAAGTACAGTACCTAAATGTACCACAGAAGCTACTTATAGTAAAGTACCTACATATAGTACAGTACCCCACCCAGTGCAGTACTCACATCTAGCCTAATATCCATATGTCACATGATATATATAGCAAAGGTTCCACATGTGGTACAGTACCCGGGTATCAGAATCTCATTGCTCAATATGTTACAGCATCTATCTTTGTCTTTGATATCAGAGGAATCTAAAAAAAAAGCTCAAAGTACCACTGGGACAGATACTACGATTCCACATCAGAATGGATCTGGGAATAATGGTAAATAAGGGCTGACTCCACATTCCTCACAGCTCCAGATCCCCTGA
Source organism: Octopus sinensis (assembly GCF_006345805.1). Taxonomy (NCBI): domain Eukaryota; kingdom Metazoa; phylum Mollusca; class Cephalopoda; order Octopoda; family Octopodidae; genus Octopus; species Octopus sinensis. Next base: position 8,896,589 of record NC_043011.1, on the reverse strand, counting down.
ACTGGAGTTTCATTACTGGATGCAGTTTACTCAGAACATATATGCATATGCACACACACACATGCACCCACACATATACACACATGCACACATGCACCCACACATATACACACGTGCACACATGCACCCACACATTTTCTAAGAAGTCGAATTTGATGTCCAGAAAAGAGGAACAACAAACCTGACCTCAACAGGATTTCCTATTCTCTGGGCAGACAACCAGAGCAAAGACAAACACAAGGCAATCTCTATGGCAACTCTACCAATTCTCCCACTCCCCACCCCCCAACCCTGCCACTCTTTGTCTTTATATCAATTATTCCTCACTTTACCACAACATAATTAATTGGTTGAGCTCATGAGGGAGCTTCAATATAGTTGCTCTATCTGCTAAAAATAGAAGCCAGTTCTCCCTCCAGTTACTCTCTACCATCTTACAAAATGACGTTTTGGATATGTGCTCCGATATCCCTGAACATGATAATAATAGAGACAGGATGGTCATGGCTGGTATGCTTTTTATTATAAGGTCTGTTCAGTCAAGGCTGACTTGGGGTTAAAGAACAAACAATAACTTTGTTGAAGAGGGGTGTAGTTCATCATCATTATCATTGTCATCATCATCATCATCGTCGTCGTCATCATTTAACATCCATGCTGACATGAAAGGTATTTTATTTTCCCAACTTTGAAAGGATGAAAGGCAAAGCTGCTGCCTTCTGTGGAATCGGAAGCCAGAACATAAAGAGTCAGGAGGAACAGCATCAAACGTTTGGTCCAATGTTGTCATTTCTGGTTTAGGCACAAGACCAGCAGTTTTGAGGAATGCAGGGAGACTAGCTGAGACCTTTGGACCCCAATAGTTGACTGGTATTTAATTTTATCGATTCTGGTGGGATGAAAGGCAAAATTGACCTTGGCTGGATTTGAACTTATGATTTAAACAACTGGAAGGAATACTGCAAAGCATTTTGTGTCTACTCTAATGATTCTACCACTCCCACAACGAAAATGGTTATAATAATAATAATAATAATAATAATATTATGGCTTCTGATCTTAACTGATTGGAAGTGTTATCATGTACATTGTTTTGTCTTGGTATAAAAGATGGGCTACAGCAAATATTCTGCTCAATACCACAGATTTGCTTGTCAGTTGTTTGACTGTAACCAGTTGAGCATGTCCCTTAGTGGCTGACGATATGTGCATCTCTGACCACGAGCAGAAATAGTGGGGGAGCATCATAGTCATGTGTTGAGAAGGATTCTTTGGGGTTTGAATAATTCACCTCTGGAAACATGGGTGGTTCTTTCAACATCCTTAAACAACCCTTATTCAGGGACCTTTTGAGCGGGATGGGCTACTCAACCTGAAGAAAATTCTAACTGGGCTCCACCTGCAAGGTCATGTGCTGTTTATCTTGATATGAGATCTCCATGTTGCGCACATATGGTTGTGATGCATGTGCCTGGTGTACCCTTATCAGACGGGTAGTCATGATGGGTATATTGGGCTTCGTATATTTTACCCCAGTGTCACTTTGATGGCATGAACTGCTCTCTCACTCAATAGTAATAATAATAATAATAATCATCATCAACCAGACATAATTATTAAAAACAGGAAAGAAAATACTCGTAGACTAATAGATGTCAGTGTTGCCACTGATAAAATTATATCTGTAAAGGAATTTGACAAATTGAATAAATATAAGGACCTGGAAATTGAAATACAAAAGATGTGGCATCTTAAAACAAGAACTGTCCCTGTTATTGTTGGTGCCCTAGGTGTGATAAAAAAGAGATGTCAGAGATATCTTGGTAAGATCCCAGGAGAACCATGTTTCAGAGAAATCCAAAAGATTGTGCTGACAAGTACTGCCCACATCCTTAGAAAAACCCTGTCCATTTAAATGTCTGTGTTGTATTACATGAAGATATTTCCCTACTTCCCCTCCACAAGCCTTCAGCCATACTGTAACAGCTCTTACCCGTCACTCGCCCGAGGACACTGGGTGTATCTTGGCAAGTGACTGTAACAAAGTTGCAGATTAAAAGTAATAATAATAATAATAACAATACTTTCAAATTTTGGTTCTAGGCCAGCAATTTCAGGAAAGGGGCTAAGTTGATTACATCGACCCCAATGTTCAACTGGTACTTATTTTATCAACCCTGAAAGGATGAAAGGCAAAGTTGACCTCAGCAGAATTTGAACTCAGAACATAAAGACAGACGAAATACTTCTAAGCATTTCACCCAGTGTGTTAACAATTCTGCCAGCTCACCAGCTTAGTAGTAGTAGTAGTAGTAATAATAATAATAATAATAATGATAATAATGATGATGATGAAGATAGCTACAACAACAGCAACAACGATGATGAATAAATATATTTCTTATTTTCTTTCACCTGGAATGAACTGTCCACCTCCTGTGTCTCATGGTTCAATGTCTCTCAGAAATGTGATTCAAGATATTTTTGTTGTGTGTTTTGTGTGTGGTGGAAGTCATGGTGGCATTGGTGGTGATGGTAGTGGTGGTGGTGGTGGTGGCGGTGGCGGTGGTGGTGGTGGCTGCAATGGTGGTGGTGGTAGAAACTTCTTACTTTCCATTCAATATTACATTGCCTGTCTCTTCTGTTCCAGAAGCTGGCATGAATATTCAACTGCAGCACCAACAGCTACATACCTCTACTACCACCACCACCACCACCACTGTACACTACACTCACATATTCTTGGATTCATATACACACACACACACATACATACATATATATAGATGTATGGGGAAAAGGAAGATGAGCAGGATATTGCATAAATATTCATCTAGTGTATATAATGTACATACATATGTGTGTATGTGTGTGGATGGATACATATATACACATACACAAAGAGAAAAGAGAAGTAGGATGTTGCATAAATATTTATGTAATAAGTTATGTGTGTGTATATATATATATATATATATATATATATGTGTGTATATGTATATGTATTCACACACATCCTCTCAAAGACGCAGATGCAAATATACACACATATATATGTATAAATATCACGTGTAGGCATGTGTGTGTATATATATACACACACATGCCTACAAATATGTATACATATAGGTATATGTCTATGTCTATATATGTCTATATATATGTCTATATATATATATGTCTATATATATATATGTATATATATGTGTATATATATATATGTCTATATATATATGTATATATATGTATATATATGTGTATATATGTGTATATATATATATGTAAAAGAGATTATTATAAATAAGTCATTATTATTATCATCATAATTGGTGTTGTTGCTATGAAATGAATATTTATAGAGAACATTGTGATTCTCTTCCCCATCTCTCAACCCCCCCCCCACTTTCTCTATTCATCTACTTATCTATGTTTCTATATATTCATGTATTATTCTACACACACACACACACACACCTTGTATCTTTCTCACTGTCCATCTCCTGCTCTCTCTCTCTCTCTCTCTCTCTCTATTCATTCTTGTATCTCTCCTTCTCTCTGCTGTCTCACCTGTCTTTTGATCTCTCAAGCTGTCTTTGTCCATCCTTCTGTTTTTGTATTTACCCCCTCCACTTTATCTCTCTCTCCCCCTCCCTCTCTCTCTCTCTCTCTCTCTCTCTATATATATATAATATATATATATATATATATATATGTATATATATATGTCTGTCCATTTATATTTCATGTCCAGTCACACCTTTTCTATAACAGTTACACAACGACACTCAAAAGGTTGACCCATCACATTGATGTCAATAAAGACTACTGTGGGCTATAATAGTAGTAGTAGTAGCAGCAGCAGTAGTAGTAGTAGTAGTAGTCAACAGCAATGGTGGTGGTGGTGACCAAAGACCCAGGTTGTCTTATTCCACTTCATTAAAAATATCTCTGCTGTTCCTGTTGCGATATGTAGGGTTGGGTGTGTGGTGTGTGTGTGCATGTGTAAGTGAAAGTGTGAAAACTATTTAATTTTGAGTGGGGAAAACCATGTTCGAATGACATCTCTCTCTCTCTCTCCCTCTCTCTCTCTCTCTGTATATATAAAGTGTATGTTGTATTGAAACTTTGTCCCATTGCAGAGGTAGGAGACATAATGGAGATGGTCCCTGCTGTGTTGTGGAGCCTTTGTCACATCCCAGACGTGTTGTGGCAAAGAGTTGGAATTATCAATATTTATGATTAGGTGAAACTTTACTGGGGAGGTGAACGTTTGGAGTTGTATTTCACCACCACCACCACCACCACCAGCATCACACTCATCGTCAGTCGGGAAAGACAAGGGTAATAAAGATTCTTTGGTCCCACCTAGCTCGTTTGACCCCTCTGTCCTGAGGTATGGGTGGTGGTGATGTAATGTCCAGTCGTGTGGTTTGGTGAGGGTGCTGTGATGTAATCATTCTAATCTGTCAGATGTGGTCCCGTGTGATGAGGTAAACATCTCCTGTTTCTGTGGTGCAAAATCTATTTGTCTGCTGAAGGGGGCCAGGTTTATGAGGGGCTGGGCTGTGTGGTGTCAGGTCGTGGCCGGCTGTGCAGGTCAGTTTCTCTTTGGGTGTGATGTAACAATCTTGATGTTCATCTCTTTTGCATGGGGCAGGGTGGGGTGGGTGGGGGTTGTATGGTGGCAAATGTTTTGTCATCATTCCTGGCTTGTTGGGGAGGGGGGAACAATCGTGATGTCATCAGATGCCTTTTGGAGTAGAATTTCTTATTGTTTGAGTTCAAATCCCATTGAGGTCAACTCTGTCTTTCAGTCCTTCAGTGTTCGTAAATGAAGTACCAGTCAAGTACAGGAAGCGGTGATAGGGGTCCTCCTCCTCCTCTTCCACATCGCTCTTCTTCCTCTTCTCTATCTTCTCTCTCCTCCCTCCTCTCTCTCACTTCTCCCTCTTCTACCTCTCCTCTTTGTCATCGTCATTGTCCTCCTCTTCCAGTATGCCCACCACTTTTGACTGCTCTCCTAGATTAATCTGATTGGCTTACAATCCCAGAGGGTCACAGCCCTGAAACAGAAGGACCACATAAATGTGTTTAGTGCACAATGTCTGGTGAAGTCGAAGGCAAAGTGTTGCTTTGTAAAAATCTCCTCACTTTATGCTTCTCTTTTTCTTTACGGTTCAGAGTTTTCCTTCAGAAACTCAAAGTTTATTACTGCTCATTATTTTATCCTGCTTTATTCCATTATTTCAGCCGTGTTCTCTCTTGAATTGCAGGACCAAACTGCTGAGAACCTACCCGAAACTGCACCTACCATTCAATGCTACTGTGTGCACCTTGACGTTTGGTTGTGCTTTGCCTGTTGCAATTGCGTTATTTCCACAGACTTGCAAGGTAAATATTCTTAGAACACACTCACACAGCAGTCGTAGATGCACTTAGTGCATCTACACACACACACATGCACGCACATATATATCAGCAAGGACACCTACATGCAGAGGGACACATAGTAGACACGCATACATACATCCATTTATCCCCAGTTAGTCATACATGCATACATACTTATTATATACATTAGTGACTGGCATCCGTTGCTAGTGGAGCGCTAAGAGTACCATACAAGCGTGATCATTGCCAGAGCAACAAGCTGGCCTTCGTGCCGATGGCACGTTAAGCACACCTGGTGGCACGTGAAACATTCAAGCGAGGTCGTCGCCAGTGCCACTGGACTGGCTCCTGTGCAGGTGGCACATAAAAAGCACCATCTGAGCATGGCTGTTGCCAGTACCGCCTGACTGGCCCTTGTGCTGGTGGCATGTAAAAAGCACCCACTACACTCTCAGAGTGGTTGGCGTTAGGAAGGGCATCCAGATGTAGAAACCCTGCCAGATCAGATTGGAGTCTGGCTCACCAGACCTCAGTCAAATCGTCCAACCCATGCTAGCAAGCGGATGTTAAATGATGATGATGATGATGGTATACATACTGCACCCATAACTGCTGACTGTTACTGGCAATGCCCTTGAATTTCTAGTCTATTATCTCCCTTGACTGGGAGATCATCAATGCTGTGAAACATCATTCAGTCTTGTTGTTTCTGTCAGCCATTGTCTTAAAAGCTACTTTAAACATACATTTTACTTTAAACATACATTTATACACTCTGGCCCTTCATCAAAAAGTTTACAATCCAACTTATACCGAAAATATTCCGATCTTTGTCTTATTTCTTGTCAAACAACCTCTTCTTTTTCCTTTTCCTTCTAACAATTCCCAATTAATTTCTAGTATTCCTGTGTTTGAATTAGTTTCCAATACCTGAGATCTTTTGAATTTACACACACAAACACACATATAACATTTGTCACCACTCAAGTGAAGCAATAATCATGTTGACATTCTAACCATTTACTTTGGACTTTTGAAGACATTAGGAACAAAGAAATTTCCTATTTGAAAAACAGGTGAGGGTTCATGACTGGAAGAGCATCCATCTGAAAAATCCTGCCTCTCATAATTCTCCATTCAAATATGTACTTGAATGAATATAATGTATGTGTATTTGTATAGTGTATATATACCTGTGTGTGTGTGTGTGTGTGTGTGTGTGTAATAATGAAATAGAAGCTAACAAGGCACTCTCTATGTGGTTGCCGAACTATTAGAAATAACAGCCAAATCTTTCTAAAAGCTCAGTGTGCCATCTTTAAAATCAAAAAGAGCCATGCATTATTTAATATAGTTGTAGATATCCGTAAAGGACAGGATGGTCATGGCTGGAATCATAGGTCTGATTAATTAGATTTGACTGATGACTCAACAACAACAACTCTAATATACAACAATAGCTCATGCATACAAAGCAGTACCAGTAATTAACCAGTCGCATCTAGTTGTTCTCTGATGTTGTGATTTCTCTCTTACAGATCCGTGTTGAGAAAATGGAAGCTGAGATTCGTGGTTTAACAACAGAGGAGTATGTCTACTGTAACAAGGGTTTGTGAGCGTTCGGCTCTAGTTTAGGGACTCGTGTGTATATAAGCATATACATGTGTAGATATAGTTATACTTATATATATATGTACACACACACATGCACGTACACACACAATGTAGATATCGAAAAACAGCATGTATTCACATTGCATATAAAAACATGCCTGCAAACACACACACATACATAGGTGAACAAAATTACACACACAGATATATACACATGTATACACACACACACACATATGTCTACATAATACACACACATAAACACATACTCACACACAGATATGTTCTATATGCATACACACATATAGAACTGTCAGTTCATACATGTGAAAATATATTTTGATATTTTGTTTTTTCATCCAACCCATACAAGCATCAGAAAAACAGATGTGAAATGAGCGTGTTGATGATAATGATAGTGATAATAATGATGATGATGATGAGGATGATGATAATGATGAAGAATCATTTTTCTTTTGTATTTTTTTTTTCATTTCAAAGATATTTTGCTTTTATTCGTTATTTCTATGAATTTCCATCATGATTCTACTGTAAGCAGTCTCTGACTTACATCAGTTGAGACACTTAGTGTAGCCTTAAAAAACACTTATTATTTTTACCACACACAAGCACAGAGTATTGACTCTACACAGCATATCCACACATACACACATACATCTGAGTAACAAAATCACTTTGCTGCCCACATTGCTAAAAATAGCAGCCAAATTCCCCTCAAATTACACTTACCACCTTAAAACAAAGGAAACATAAAAAACAATGTAGTCCAAAATATACAAAATGACAGGATGGTCAAGGCTGGAATGTCTTTCACCTTTGGTCTGCTTGCTCAGGGCTGACCTGGGGCTAAACAATAACAACAGCAATACATTTTTGTATTTTTCATTTTTATACCAATACCTTCAGATGTGTCCACTTATTTAGTAGAGTTAGCTGCAAACCTTGTTATTTTAATTATTACCAATAAAGTCTATATTATTACTTGATCCATAATTATACACTCAGCAATTTTATGCAATCAACATTTAAATTACTACGCAATTTACTCTATTACGTAATCCATTTATCTTTTATTGTTCTGTATCCATCAACAGATATTTTGACCCATCATCAGTGTTGTATCCTGGGTTGACTTGTTGTTTTGCATCTTACAACATATACCACCCTCATCCTAACAATCTAACCCAGATTGGTCAACCCTTGACCAGTGTCCAAATGCTATTCCACTGACCCTCAATGATCACCACTTTTCAACCAGGCCCATTGAAGTGCTTTCTTAGCAACCTCTGTGTTGTACTTGATGGCTCTTCTTCTGCTGCTGCTTTCTGTAAATCCCAGGGTTCCATAGGCTTTACTCAGGGTACAACCTACAAATCCTTGACTGCCACCATCCACTGGCAAATGTCTCATTCCCTACTCTTTCTTGCAGCAGTTCATTACCAACTTCTGCTTCTAAGCTCTCTCTCTCTCTCTCTCTCTCTCCTCTCTCTCTCTCTCTCCAAAGCTCATCTTACATCCTCTCCTTCCAGGGCCCAGTTAGCTCTAAAAATATTAACTTTGTTGTCTTGGAAACCACAATGATATCTGGTCCTCACCAAGGTCTGCATAATATGTGTTGGAAATTTTAGCTGTTTCTCCAAATCACCTTCCATCTGTTCTGTGGATGTAAGCCCTTGGAGCTGTAGTTGTTAGTATGGGGAATGGTGGTGTAGGGGGCTGTTTGAATTATCTGTCACAGACTTGTATTCACCTAACATCACTTCTGTTTCTACAAATTTATATTAAATGTCATATTTTGTATTATAAAGTTTTAAATATTTACAAACTATAAGCAATATGTGAATGTATGTAAATAGGTGTGGTGCATTTAGTAAAGTGGTTGGCATTAGGAAGGGCATCAAGTGGTAGGAAACATGCCAGAACAGACGTTGGAGCTTGATGCAGTCTTCCAGCCTGTTGGATCCTGTCAAACCATCCAACCCATGCAGCATGAACACAGATGCTAAATGATGATCATAGATATATATTATATATATTATATATATATATATATATATATATATATATATATATATATATATATATATATATATATATATATATATATAATAATAATATTTGAGGGAATATTATTCCAAACTTACAGGGAAAAATTCAATTTAGATGGTGTAATTAATTTTTCATTTTGAATTGATAAAAGGTGGTTTTTTTCTAATTTATATATAAATATATATATCATCATCACCATCACCATTTAATGTCCATACTGGCATGGTTTAGATGGTTTGACTGGAGCTGCTGAGCCAGAGAACTGCACCAGGTTCTCCAGTCTGCTTTGGCATGGTTTCTACAGGTGGATGCCCATCTTAATGCCAACCACTCCTGGAGTGTAATGGGTGCAGTTACGTACCACCGGCACAGGTGCCATTTACATGACATCAGCAATGACCATGACTACAATTCATGGGTGGGTGCCATTTACGTGGCACCAGCATGGCCACAACAATGATTCCACTTGGCCTAACGAGTCTTCTCTCTCACAGCATATTACCAGAGCTCTTGGTCACTTGTCATCACCTCTGTGAGGCCCAACGTTCAAAGATCATCCTTCACTACCTCATCCTATGTCTTCCTGGGTCTACCTCTTCCACAGGTTCCCTCCACAGTTAGAGATCAGCACTTTTGTTTACACAGCTGCCCTCGTCCATATTCATCACGTAACCATACCAACATAGTCGTCTCTTTTGCACACCACATCCGATGCCTCCTGTGCCTAATTTTTTTTCTCAAGATGCTTACACTCTGTCGTACATGCACCCTGACACTGCACATCCAGTGAAGCATGCTAGCTTCTTTCAAGCTTTTGCATGTCCTCTGCAGTCACAGTCCATGTTTCATTGCCATGTAGCGTAGCGAGCTATATATGTATATCCTTAAATCCTTAAAAATGTTTCAGTATATATACACACACACACATGTATGGTTTTTGTCTCTGTTTTTACTCTCTCCATCAACATTTCAATAAGTCTTCTGTTATTCTTTTTCATTTCTCCTTAAATTTCCCATTAACTCTCCTTCCCCAAATATGTAGCTTCCCCTTCTTACTCCTCCCTCAGTCTCTCTCCGAATATTCTTCCATCCATGTGTTTTGGTTACACGCATGCACACACGCGATTAGGAGACAAATTACCATGATTGCCATTTTGACAGCAATGACTGTGCGGAATGGAATTAATTGCTAAACTTTATAAGAATCTTGCATACTTTTGTCATTCCACTTAAAGAATTAGCTTACAGAAAGTGCTATCAAATATTATTTTTGTTTTGTGGTTTTATCTGAAAATACCAAAATTACTGGCTGTTAATTGCTGGAAACAAACGATTCTTAATTAACATTGGTTGTTAATTAACATTCAGAATCTAAAGGGAAGTGTGAATAATGTTTACATAAAGAAATGTGATTAATTAGCCAAAAACAAAATGACTACTAATTAATATGGATTGTTAATTAACATTTAGAAGCAAAATCGAAGCTCAGATAATATTTGCATGTAGGAATATGATTAATTATGCATAAATACTTGCTATTAATTAACATGGTTTGTTAATTAACATTTGCAAGAAAAATCAAGCTCAAGTAACATTTATGTGCAGAAATATGATTAATTATACATAAATATGTATTGTTAATTAAAATGTTAATTGACATTTAGAAATATACTGAAATTTGGCCAAAGTTTTTAGGCAGAAATATAAAACCATGAGAAGTAGAAGTTGTGGCTGCGTCTGAAGAAGTAAATATTTGCATCCAATTGTCTTTATATTCCATTAAATTTGATGGTTGGCACATTTACATACATGTGCCTACACATGTTTACATGCATGCATATGTGTTCATATAATGATATATATATATATACATACATATATATCACCATCACCGACCAGGCTATCAGATGTTGCTACACATCGCTGGTCACAATGCGCTTCACATTGTTTTAGCCTTCAAATGACACCACCCCACTGGCTACGCGAGCAGGCCGACAGAAGAAAGTTGTGGCGAAAGTGTACAGCAAGGATCGCCACCACCCCCTGCCGGAGTTTTAGGCGTTTTCGCTCAATAAACACTCACAACGCTTGGTCTGGGAATCGAAACCGCGATCCTACGACCACGAATCCACTGCCCTAACCACTGGGCCATTGCACCTCCATATGATATATATATATATAAACAATTAACTGCATAAAAGTCAATACAAAGAGTACTCCATCCAGTGAGAGTTTGATATTACTACACGTTTCAACTGCATGTACTTATCGTGCTCTTAATAGTTTCCCGTACATTCGTCAGGCATCAATCGCTTTATACTCCCATAACTTTAGTTTAAACAGAGGAACAGTTTAGAACCGACACAAAGACCGTCCCACCCATGTTAGCATGGAAGGCGGACATTAAACGATGATGATGATGATATATGTATGCAGATTATTTCATTAGTATTTAGAAAAACAGCAACAGAGCTTACATGCAGGTTGTGGAAACTTCCTTTCTGATTTTTAAACAGTTTTACTATAATTAATAATTTTTATTTTCGGAAAAACTTTCTTCAAATTTTCTGACAATCAAAAACGTTTTGCAAAAATATTTTTAAATAAATACAGACACACATATGCATGTATATAGACATACACTTTGTTAAGTGGTTGGCATTAGAGAAGGCATCTAACCATAGAAACTGAAGCCTGGTGCAGTTCTTGGCCTTACAAGGTCCTGTCAGACTGTCCAACCCATGCCAGCAAGGAAAACCAAAGTTAAATGAAGATGATGAGGATGATGATGAAATGGTGCATAATGTAATATTGTGGAACAGAACACAGCATGACATAATGTTTCTGAAGCAAGTTAGGGATCATTGACACTTAAAAAAGAACAATTTCCGGACGGAAATGTTTGGAACCGTAATCCCAGTTCTGTGTAAGATCAAGGATTACAACAAGATTTACATCCGTAAATGAATTTATCTGATTAGAAATTTTATTCATTATAAATGATATTGGTTTTGTTTTTTAATTGCCAGAGAAACTTGTTTGTTTACAGAGAAGGAAGTTGTATAAATTGTAATAAATAAGAGTCATTGTTTGGAGAATTGGGAATTGGGAAACATGAATGGCAAAAGAATGTCCATTCCTTTATCCATCAGGGTGCACTTGTAACTGTAGAAGACATTCTCAGTTACCCTGCACCAGCCCTTTTCTGTCTGTGCCAATGTAAAGGTCATCACTGTAAATGGCAGGAGCATTGTATAATTGTTGAATGTTTCATTAGCTAGCAAGGCTCTTTAGAAATCGATTCTCCACTTGTAGGTTTAGTCTGGAGTCAGCTTGCAAGCACCAGACTAGGATGGTGTACTTTAACAGTACTCTGAAGTTGAGAGGAAAGATTTCAGTGAAGTCTCAATTATCC
>NC_043011.1:8874099-8876599 GCF_006345805.1 Octopus sinensis | reverse complement strand
CAATTGCGTTTCATTGAGAAACAAACCATAAATTCTGCTGGAACCACTTAAGATTTCTGCTGAAGGTATTTCGCAGAGGGCGCTCTTCAACATATATCTCGTTAACTAGCGCGCGCTTTCCGGATTCCAAGACGTGTGTGATTGTGTGTGTGTGGTGTGTGTGTGTGTTTGTGATTGTGTGTGTGTGTGTTTATGATATATATATTCATTTTGTTTCAAAATTTATAACCTGTCTTACATGCGTGTATATAACATAGAAGAGACATATACACACAAAAACACTGCATGCATATATATATATATATATATATGTATATACATATGCATACGTACACACACACACATATATATCTGTATTTGTGTATATAAGTGTGTATGTATTTATTCGTGTATGTGCGCGCGAACACACACACATGAGTAGATATATAGGCGCGTATTCAAATACATACATTCATTAGAAATTGGCAACCACACACACACACACACACACACAATTTTATAGAAAGGTATGCATCCAAACATTTATGCATGCTTGCAAATATATACAAATGTATTCACGCGCATACAGATACATAAAGACACACACATACATATACATGCACATACACACGAGTAGAAACACATACACACATCGCTCAAAGACTTAGGTAGAAACATACATAGTTGCATTCTTCAATGCATATACATACATGTATATCCATCTACCTACATGGACGCATACATATTCACAGAGATAGATAGATACATAATACATACATACAAGCATGCATACATACATACATACATACAGATAGATAGATAGAGAGACAAACAGACAGACAGGTATATATGCATAGATAAATAGATAGATAGATCAATACATCCATCCATACATACAATACATACATACATACGTACATACAATACATATATATATATATATACATACATACATACATACATACATACATACAATACATACATACATACGTACATACAATACATATATATATATACATACGTACATACATACATACATACAATACATACAATACATACATATATACATACATACATGCATACATACAATACATATATACATACATACATACATACATACATACATGCATACATACATTCATACATACATACAATACATACATACATACAATACATACATATATACATACATACATGCATACATACAATACAATACATACATACATACATACAATACATACATACATACATACATACATGCATACATACATTCATACATACATACAATACATACATACATACATACATACATTATAACATACAATACATACATACATCATACATACAATAATACATACATACTAAACAATACAATACATACATACATACATACATACATACATTCATACATAATACATACATACATACAGACATACAATACATATATACATACATACAATATAAATACATACATACATACATACATACAATACCTACATACATACATACATACAGCACAATACATACATATACATACATACAATACATACAATACATACAATACATACATACATAACAATACATACATACATCAAACATACAATACATACATACATACAATACATACAACAGAATACATACAACAAACAGACAAAACATACACAACAAACACACAATACATACATACAATACATACAATAACATACAATACATACATCAGACAGACACACATACATACATACACACATACAACATACCATACACATACATACATACATACATACATACATACATACATCTACATACATACATACAATACATCATACAATACATACAATACAACATACACACACATACATACATACACACATACATAACACATACATACATACATACATACATACATACATACAATACATACATACAATACATACAATATACAACATACATACATACATACGTACATACATACATACAATACAGACAATACCATACATACATACATACATACATACATACATACAATACATACATATATACAATACATACATACATACAATCATACAATACATACATACATACATCATACATACATACATACATCATACAATACATACATTACATACATAATACATACATACATACATACATACAATACAATACATACACATACATAGACATACCAATACATACATACAATACATACAATACATACATACATACAAACATACATACATACATACATACATACAATACATACATACTACATACTACAATACATACATACAATACATACATACATACATACATACATGATATACTACATACAGACATACATACAATACATACATACTACTACATACATACAACACATACATACATACAATAAACATCAATACATACAATACTACATCCATACACACACAATAATACATACAGACATACATACATACATACATACAATAAAACATACATACATACAACACATACATACCTACAATAAACACAATACATACATACC
>NC_043011.1:8861599-8871599 GCF_006345805.1 Octopus sinensis | reverse complement strand
TACATACATACATACATACATACATACATACATACATACATATATGCATGCATACAATACATACATACATACATGCATACATACAATACAATACATGCATACATACATACATACATACAATACATACATACATACATACATACATACATACACACAATACATACATACATACAATACATACATACATACATATATACAATACATACAATACATACATACATACACACAATACATACATACATACAATACATACATACATACATATATACAATACATACATACATACATACAATACATACATATATACAATACATACATACATACATGCATACATACATACAATACATACATGCATACATACATACATACAATACATACATACATACAATACATACATACATACATACATACATACATACAATACATACATACATACATATATACATACATACATACTACATACAATACATACATACATACATACAATACATACATACATACATACATACATACAATACATACATACAATACATACATGCATACAATACATACATACATACATACATACATACAATACATACATACATACATACATACATACATACATACATACATACATACATACATACATACATACATGCATACATACATACATGCATACATACAATACATACATACATAGGACAAATGTAAATAGAAAGAGGAGGAG
Source organism: Octopus sinensis (assembly GCF_006345805.1). Lineage (NCBI taxonomy): Eukaryota > Metazoa > Mollusca > Cephalopoda > Octopoda > Octopodidae > Octopus > Octopus sinensis. The sequence goes on along the minus strand of NC_043011.1, from coordinate 8,870,890 downwards.
GGGGAAAGAACAGTAGAGAGAGGTAAAGGCATACATACAGAGAGAGAGAGAGAGAGAGGGGAGAGTGAGGAGAGAGAGAGTGTGTGTGAAAGAAAGAGAGAGAAAGAGAAAATGAAAGTAAGAGAGAGATGGAGAGGAAGAGGTGGTCAACAGAAAGTCTGTTCATTTTATATGAAATGGAGCAGAGGAACTTGGTAGGAATTTAACGGTGGTGGTGGTGGTGGCGGCGGTTGTGATGGAGGTGGTGTTGGTGGTGGTTGTGGTGGTTGTGGTGGTGGCGATGGCGGTAGTGGTGGTAGTGGTGGCGGTGGCGGTGGTGGTGCTCTTTGGCAATTGCAGTAATGGTGACGAAGTGAACTAGAAACAGAATGGCATATATATGTCTGCGTGTATATACATATAATGTATGTATATGTGCACGTATGTGTATGTATGCATGTATTTGTGTACGTATGTTGTGTGCATCTTTTATGCGCGTATATATATGTATCTATGTATGTAATTTTTTTGCGGGGGTGGGGGTGGAGCTAATGGGTATATGTCAGTTCAGACTACTGCTATACACACACGCACACACACCACACACATATTCACACACACACCACACACAGTATTCAAAGCCGGAATACTGCAGGGAGACACACTCGCCCCATTTCTTTTCATCATCGTTGTTGACTATGTGCTACGTATGTCAGTTGATACCATCTCTGGCAAGGGCTTTAAAACCAGAAGTTCCAGACACCCAGCTGAGTACTTGACAGACACTGACTTTGCTGACGACATCGCTCTTATCAGTGATTCTCTCTCAATGCCCCATCTCTTTTACAATCTCTTGAACAAGCCTCAAATGTGTAGGTCTTTACCTCAATGAGGCCAAGACTGAATACATAACAAGTGCCTGTCCACAGTGATTGCATCATCCACACTCTCAACAGTGCACCTTTAATATGGTTTCTGATTATAAATATCTTGGGTCATACATATCATCATCTGGAAAAGACTTTCTCACTAGAAAGGGTATGGCCTGGTCAGCCTGTAATGACATGCATAAGATCTGGTCATCAAATCTAAGTAGAGACTTCAAACTTGAAATATTCAAAGCCACAGTCGAACCAATTCTACTATATGGCTCAGAAACCTGGACGTTATCAAAGAAGCTTGAGAGGCGGTTGGATGGAACCTACACTCGCCTCCTTATGAGAGCTCATGAGATGCAAATATATGGGAAACTACCACCTGTGTCAACTCTTGTGAAAGGTAAGAGAGTCCAGTTTGCTGGACATTGTTGTAGAGCTGAAAAAGAGGTAATTTCTACTCTTCTCCTCTGGAAAGCCATCTACTCGCAATACCAGAGGACGCACACACTCCTACCTGATGTAATCTCCAGGGATACAGGCATCCAGCAACAGGACCTCCGTAATGCCATGATGGACCGTGAAGTCTGGCGTAGCATGGTAAATTCCATTGTCTCGATCACGGTCGAACAATGATGATGATGACACACATATATATACATACATACATATATATATATATTGGGTTGGTACATAATTATTGCGGCTTTTTTTCAACAAATTTTATTCAACAAACACAATAACAATATTTAACAAAACATCCTTAAATGATGGTCTGACCGCCTGCCAAGCAAATGGGAAGCAGTAATTGAAGTGGATGGTGAATATGCTCCGGAATAAACATTTAAAGATGTTTTTGTAACATGTTGCTATTGTTTTTGTTGAATAAAATTTGCTGAAAAAAAGCCGCAATAATTCTGCACCAACCCGATATCTTTCATTTCCTGCGTCAGTTATTATGTAGCTATGTGTGTGTACTTTGCGTATGCATGTATCTGTGCGCATGTATATTATTGTGTGTGTGTGTGGGGGGTGTTTATCTATATGTAGAGTAAAGAGGAATTACCATTCTGGGTCCCGGTTTCTTGTAATCGGTTTGTCCGTCGAGTGCACACCTGAGTGGATTGAGAAAAACGACCGTTCACAGTGTTCAGGGTTCAAATCTTGATTGTCAAAGGCCAAATGATTCTGAAATCGTTGAAGTCAACTGTCTTTTATACCATTTATACCACTTCGTGCCGAATTCTTATCCGAAAATTCCAAGGAAGAATGTTTCAGCAGTTTGAAATTCAATCAGTTTTGCCATTGGAGAAGTAAGTGAAGTTACTTGTGGCGTAGAAGCGGCGAGCTGGCAGAATGGTTAGCACGCCGGTCGAAATGCGTAGCCGTATTTCGTCTGCCGCTATGTTCTGAGTTCAAATTCCGTCGAGGTCGACTTTGCCTTTCATCCTTTCGGGGTCGATAAATTAAGTACCAGTTACGCACTGAGGTCGATGTAATCGACTTAATCCGTTTGTCTGTCCTTGTTTCTCCCCTCTGTGTTTAGCCCCTTGTGGGCAATCAAGAAATAAGAAGTGGTAGGACTTGCTTCGGACCCTAGAAGCTTCTGCCTCGTCTAACGTTGCTCATATAACACTGCTGATGTTTCTTTAAATTCCAAATATGTTTCGAATGTGGTGAAGTGTTCTCTTAGTATCGATGACAAAATTCTCTGGTTCTGGCGATTTTTGAAACAATGATCTGGAAAGCTTATTCAGCCTGTTGATTTGTCACGGTGAACACAGCAACGCCGTACAACGATATTTTCTACGCATTTCTCCGTTTGGGCAACTTCATATTTCGGTAATTGTAATTGTATATTGGTTATTCTCCATTTTGTATTTGTCTTGCTTTGTGAATCTTACCAACATTTCTATTTTCCATGCAGATGTGACTTAACTTCATCTTGTCTTGGGAATCAGCGGTAGATCGACAAATATTTTTTGATTACGAAGAGAATATCTTTTGCGTCGCTGGTTTTTGTTCCACTGTTGTATGGCAGATTATGATATTATATTTCTCTCCCCAGTACTTTTAGGGCGGTTACTAGTTGATGGTGAGGACTAATCGATTCCTTTATGATATCAGCAACATGATAATACGTCGATACATTATTATTTCGTGGTTCTGTTAAGTGTGGATTTGTCCGAAGAGAACGCCTTTGTTCTCTCGTTGATGCCTATTAGGACTTTTGGTGGGTGGTCCAACTGCGTATGGATGTATAAGGATTTGCTAGTTGCTCTCTTAAAGGACTTCAGCAATTTTGAGTTTAGATTACGTGTGATGCCCAGAAAGTTTACCGTTGTAACAATCGGTTCGACTATCACATTATTGAATTATGGAGTGGTATAATTATTGATTTCGTAAAGTATCAGTTATGCTCTTGATCGCAGTATTCAATATCATAAACACATCATTCCTATACAAGTCATATATAAATACTTCTATTTCATTGAGAAGTAACAAGCCGTCTATTTCACTGATTTCAGCTCCATCAGAGGTACCCACACAAACGTCAATGCCGCCCATTCCATCTTTATAAAGGTGGTATCTTCTGGCGTGCAGAATGACTTATGTTCACGTTGTAGAAGACAAAAAAAAAAAAAATAGCTTGTTTGCTGTTCTATTTACCACACTCACCCTCCGATCTATTCCCGCTCCGTGACATTTTCTCACGGACTATTACACATTATACATTATTGTCCATTCATACTGATGTCTTCTCTGGACATTAGCAAATTTTTCTTTTACATTTCTAACCATTCCTTACCGATCTCAGTGCCCTGCAAGCCACCCCTTATATTGCCTTCTTCATTCTCCTCTTCTTCCTCTCTTCTATCTTGTTTATGTGAATCTCAACGGCATTGTCTATGTATCCTTTGCTCTGCCGCCTTCAATTCTGAAGTCTTGTTAAAAACTTTGGTCCTCCTCTACCGCTCCACCGTTACTCTACTTCCTCTTCCTTTTATATACACGGGTATATATATTTCTTAATCAGTAGAAAATCAGAGAAGGGACTCAAGTGCCGGAGTGCACTAATAAATTGTTAGTTTCACAACATACCCACATTCATACATGCATACATGAATATATACATGCATATGTCTGTACATGTATGCATGTATGTATATAAGTATGCATATAAGAGTAAACAAGAGAGACAGAGACAGGCAGAAACAAGGAAAATGCCCCTGGTTTTTGAATACTATGCAAATATTCTGTTAAAATACTTTTCATTTAATTTTTCCAGAATCTAATTGTTTTCCATATTTAGAGTTGAAGTTTCAATGACCGAAACTGGTAGTGAAATGTTTTTTATAAAATTATTTTACCATTTTCTACCTTGACTTTTTTTCCACACACACTCACACACACACACATATGCATATGGTGGTTGTCTACTCCTCATGCAGAGTCTGACCGCCTCTTGTATTTACACTTCAGGTCCATCATGGCGTTTGATGTGGCTTTTTAAACCAGACAATGTATTGGAAAGGCACCCACGTAGATTGCATATCCGATTTGGACCACCAAGAGCTGCAGATAAGTTCTGATCTTTGTGGATCTTAAAATGTCTTTTGAGGCCTCCGTTAAGATTTGCAAACCTTCTGGCATTGAAAGGTGTGCACAGATATATAGACAGAATAGTTGGTGGAGGTTCGTTTATATATATATACACACACAGAAACGCAGACACACACATACACACACATACATACACTCGATGATATTTACAAAATACCCCCACACACCCAATTCTAAATATCTTGCATTTTATGCGAAAAGTAGATCTCTCTTACGAGACACAGGACCTTAATTGTTGGCTTAATGAATAGAGTATCGTGTTATTAATGACCCGTTGATTACAGCGCCACCTAGCCGTGACCGGATGAGCTACATATACGGCAATAATGTTGATTTAGTAAATAATAGAGGTTCACAGCATGGCCCTAATTTGAACAAAACATATTTCGGCCTCACTCATCTGTGATATTTTATTATTTAGCAGGGGAGGAGGCCCTTAGATTAATGTTGAACAGCATTTGGTGACATTTATGGGGCTGCCATGATCTGCCCCCGGTCTGCCCTCGGGGTCTGTCTTTGTTTTAAAACATACAAATGACATGTACACATACATACATACATACATATATATATATACTATATACACACATATATATATATACATATATATACATACATACATATATATATATACATATATATACATACATACATATATATATATATATATATATATATATATATATTATATATATATATATATATATAGTTTTTTCTTTCGATGTAGATCCCCCAGTGCTTTTGTAATCATAGTTTGAAGCAAATATAATAATAATAATATAATAATAATAATAATAATAATAATAATAATAATAATAATTATTATTATTATTATCATTATTATTATTATTATTATCATTATTATATTATTATTATTATTATTATTATTATTATTATTATTATTAAATGTTTACCGGAAATAAAATATCTTCATTAGTGTCACATCATGTCGTATTTTCACGGCAAATTCGTCGAAGGTGTTTTACATTGAGTCCCTTGTTTTGGTGAAAGGACAGCAACGAGACGACACAAAGATACTCATTGTCCAACTGAGATGGGAACAGAGGGGTGGCAGGGTGAGAGAAGAGAGGGAGAGGGAAAGTGCGGTGGATGAGGAAAAGGTCTGGTTATCGCTGTAATTGTTTTGCCCCCGGACCTTTGATTGAAAGCGCTCCAGCCGTAACCATCCGTAGTGTTCCAGTTGCTGAATGTGATTTGACGGAGACATGATTGTTATTTCTAACAAGCTGGGCGACCACGTAGATACTCCATCATTGACTTTAGCAAAAATAAAACAAAAGATCAAGGATCCTTCCCGAATCATCTTAAGGTCAGGTACCCGGTTTTTTCTGGCGTGTTTATTGCACCCCTCCACATGGACAGGATACCGTTTCGTCGTAGGATAAACTCATTTTAGCCAGCTGAGTGGACTGGATCAACATCGAAAGGACTGTTTTGCTGAAGAACACTGCGCATTTCCCGGTCCAGGAATCAAAACCACAATCTTATAATCCATGAGTCCAACACCCTAACCACTAAGCCATGCTCTTCAGTAATAGTGAAATAGAAACTAATGAGTGTCTGCTGGATCAGAACCGACCTGGGGCTAAACAACAAACACTCTATATGAGCGAAAAAGCGAGAAAAGAAACTAACAAATGGTCAATTCTAGAACGCCTTTGGTGTCGGATCAGGGGCTGACTTGAGCTTAAACAATAACAACATCAGTATATAGAATAAAATTCTGTGTTCAAGGTCGACTTTGCCTTTCTACCTTTTGGGATCGATAAATTAAGTGCCAGTTGCGTACAAGGGTCGATCTAATCGACAGGCTCCATCCCCCAAACTTTCGGGCCATTTGCCTTGAGTAGAAAAGAATATATGCTGAGACCCCCTTCGGTCATGACTGACCGTGGGATTGCACCTAGAAAGTTACCCTCCCAGGCGCAAGACCGGGCAATGTTATTTATGGAAAACCAGCAATCACCCATGCATACCGGCTTCCCCTCTCCACGCCACTGATGTTATCCAAGGGAAAAGCAAAGGGGGCCAATACAGCTTGGCACCAGTGTCGTCGAAACAACATTTCTGCAGCTGAGTGAACTGGAGCAACGTGAAATAAAGTGTCTTGCTCAAGAACACAACACGCAGCCCGGTCCGGGATTCGAACTCACAACCTCACGATCGTAAGCTCGACGCTCTAACCACTGAGCCATATAATAAAATGAGTATCTGTGTAGAGTATGTGTGTGTGTGTGTGTGTGTGTGTGTTGCGTGTGTGTGTGTGTGAGAGAGAGAGAGAGAGATGTAACAACCCTTTGACTCCAAAGCTCTCTATCATTAATATAGCCAACAATGGACAATTCCGAGGATCTTCCGGCTGGTTGTCAAACAGCTGTTTTTGTTTAGCCCAAGGTATGTCCTGATCGAATAGACATTGATCAAAGGGGTTCCGGCCGTGACGAACTTAACTATTTAAATCACAAGGTCCGATGTATCCGTGTTTATTTAAATCAATTGATGGCAATTCAGCTGCTATTTCTAGCTGGTCGAGTACTCCATGTCGTTTACTGGAGGAATATTTATTACTTCTTAAATGATCACAAATTAGAGGAGTTCCATGGAAACTGACGTAGACGCGTCTTTTAAGGAATTTGCAACTGTTTCCTGTCTCTTCCAGAATAATCCCTTATATATCTTTTTCTTTTTCCCTCTCTCACCCTGCACACACACACACACATATACATATAAACATATGTATATACATGTGTGTGTGTATGTGTATGTGTATTTGTTTCATCTTTATTGCTATGTATATGTATATGTATATGTATATATGTATGTGTGTGTGTATCCTATATATATATATACACACATACATACATATACATATATACATATATATACGTGTGTGTGTGTGTGTGTAGAAAGAGAGAAAGAGAGAAAGAGAGAGAGAGAGAGAGAAGCACACACGCGCGCACAGTAAATATCTGAAAGTAAGGAAATATACCATAGATTCCAGACCAAACACTTTCACACAAATTGAAGTTGGCATCTTCTCTGGTTGGCATTACAAAGGCGAGTCAAATGTTTTGCAGTATTTGCAGACGCGCCAGTTTGCGGCGTGTATATCACGTGACCGAAGTGGTTCAGCCCGTGGAAAGTAGCCCCTGGGGTTGGTAGAATAGCGGTAGTTGGTGCGCCGGCACGTTGTGCATGGCTTCACTCTGTGATTTGAATGCCACACAGATGAATGACATATATATTAAGCAGAGAGGCAAGTGGATGTATGTAAGGAACTAATTTGGGAACTTATGTTTTACGAGTTCAAACCGGGCTATAACGCCGCGGAAGCAACCAAAACCATTTGTTATGCGACAAATGAAGGCGCAGAGGATCACAGAACAGTAACCAGGTGGTTCAAGAAATTTTGCTCAGGCTACAAGAACCTCGACGATCAGGCAAGGTCATGTAGTCCTAATACCGTGGATTCCGAGCCGTGATGTAAGCCATGGAGGCAAACCCGGTGAGTAGCACTCAGAGAGTATCAGGCGAGCAGGGCATCTCACTGTCTTGTGTGGGTCGTCACTTTCATGGCTTCGGCAAAAACATCCGGAGAGACAGAAGTGAGCCTCAAGAATTGGCCCCAGCTTAAGCAGAGAGGCAAGTGGATGTTTGTAAGGAACTGCTGGAAAATCCATGTGAACTGCGTTTCACCAGGAGGATAATAGTATGCGATGAAAGGTAAATACTTTTCTGCAACTCTAACGTGATAAGCAGGGGTTAAGCAGGGGCCAGCTTCTGGAACTTGTCGCCAAACATGGGAGCTTCGAACACAAGATGATGCTCTGCATCTGGTGGAATTTTGAGGGGATAATTCCCGAAGAGTTTGTTTCGGATGGTCAAACCACCGATTCTACCCTGTACACTGAACAACTGGAGCAGATGATGTATGCCATTGTGCCGCAAACATATGGGGTTAACAGGAAGCAAGCTCTTCTGCAGCAACGCAAGACTTTATTCCGCTCTTGAAGGAATGGAATTGATGCCACAACCAAACCTAGTCCGGACCTATCTCCCTCGGATTATTACTTGGTCCAATACATGCCCCACTTCCAGCGCTCACGACACTTCATCAACCAAAAGAAGTTGGAAGCTTCAATGAAGGAGTTCTTCACTTCGAAGCGTGGCATCAAAGAACTGGCAAAAAATGGCTGCAGACGGTGCAACACGATGCAATACGGTGCAACATGGTGCAACATGGTACAACATGATGCAACACGATACAATATGGTACAACACGGTGCAACATGGTCAACGCGATGCAACATGGTGCAACGATGTGCAACATGGTGCAACACGGTACAACGTGGTGCAACGCGGTGCAACGCGGTGCAACACGGTGCAACACGATGTCCTTTGAGTGCTGCGCTGCTTTTGTTGTGACTTGACGAATAAAGTTACCAAAATATTGCAAAACTTTCGACTCCTTCTTGTATTGAAATTGTGGCAGAGGAATTCCCGGTTGGTGTCGTCGTTTAGCCACAGGTTGGCTCTGATTCAGCAAGTCAATAGCTATTGACATTCCAGGTGTGACTACCCATCTAATTTCTAATTATAGAACATCTAGAGCTACATTTTAATGTATCTTTCTAATTGTTATTTCAGAGACTGTAATGCACGTTCTGTGGTGGATTTTGACTTCTATTTCAAGCAATCTCAGCGACCACATGTTACTCGTGTAATCTTTTTCAAGAGATCCTATGGATTCGATGACTTGACAATAACTTAACACACGTTTACACACACACAC
>NC_043011.1:8854099-8859099 GCF_006345805.1 Octopus sinensis | reverse complement strand
AATTCTATTTTTGAATCATTTTGGAATCTATTTCGTTTTGTTTTTTTCTAGTTAATTTTAGTTAATTTTTGTTTATTTTCAGATCATTAAAATGGAATGTCAAGTTAAGAAAAACGAGCATTTTCGACACCTCCTTTTTTTTTTGTTTTTAATCAAGGATCTAAGACCGTAAAAGCTGCTCCCGACATTTGTGCGTGTATAGAGAGGGTGCCATAGCTGAAAGAACCGCTCGTGATTGGTATGCCAAGTTCGAAAATGGAAATTTTGACCGCAAAGGTGCACGTTGTTCTGGCTGTCCAGTTGAGTTCGATGAAGAGCGATTACAGCAAATTTTGCACGAAAATTCGCGTCAAACGACAGGGGAACTGGCAGAGAAATGGAATGCTGCCACACTGCTATAGAGAAGCATCTTTACTCGATGGGAAAGGTTCAGAAGTTTGGAGCATGGGTTCCGCATGTTTTAAGTGACAACAGCAAAAATCAACGAGCCACAATCTTCGCTGGGTTGCTTGCTCGTCATCGCTCAACTCATGGACACAAGCAACGATTTCTTTATCGAATCGTTACTGGCGACGAAAAATGGTGTCTGTATATCAATATGAAGCAGCGTAAGGTATGGCTTAGCCCCAGTAAACAAGCGACACCGCGGAAACAAGATCTTCATCTGCGTAAAATGATGTGGTGGAACCGGGAAGGGATTATCCATTACGAATTGCTTGAACGGAATCAAACGGTTAATGCATTTGGTTCCGTACAACAGATGGAACGACTCAACACGGCTATTCAAGAGAAAGTAGCTAATCGTCAGCATGGAGTTCTTCTGCCTCACAACGCCCGTCCTCATATCGCCAATATGACCAAGGAAGCCATTCAAACGCATAGCTGGGAAGTGCTGCTACACCCGCCGTACTCTTTTGATTTGGCACCAACGGATTTCCACCTCTTTTGATCTCTTTCAGATGCTATGCGCGGAGTTTCGTTCAGTACTGATGCCGAATTGAGAGCTTGGTTGGATTAATTTTTCGAGTCGAAATCGGTTAATTTCTACCATCGAGGTATTGAAAATCTTGTTGAACGTTGGGAAGAAAGTGTAAACAACAAGGGTGAATACATTATTGATTAATTAGTTGTTACTTTTTTTATTAAACCTTTAAAAAAATTTTTGAATTAAAAAAAAAACGGCGGGAACTTAGTTGCCAACCCGATATATGTATATCCACCAGTTTTCTGTCTATTTAACCACCTGTCTGTTTGTCTGTCTCATGGGGTTTGTCTCTGTCTCTTTGTCCGTTTATATGAGTGTTCTTGCAATAGAAATGAACTACAAACACATCTATCTATCTATCTATCTATCTATCTATCTATCTATCTATCTATCTATCTATCTATCTATCTATCTATCTATCTATCTATCTATCTATCTATCTACCTGTATGTCTAATTGGCTGTCTCTCCATAAATGTAATAAAAATCAAGCGTAACACCTTTTCACGGTTTGATGAGCGTCCGCTTTACTCGTCTACAAAATCGTCATTGAAACACATCTCCCCGCCATTTTTGTGATTGTCAAAGTGAGAAGTCAGTGATTTATCTCCCGTGGGCAACGTTCTCTTCACAACCTTGGCCTCAGCCGTTCTACGCAAATCTTACACGGCGTTACTGTCTGTGAAACATCTGTTGATATATGTCGACCTTCTGGCAATAAAAAAAGGGAAGACATTATTATTATTATTATTATTATTATTATTATTATTATTATTATTATTATTATTATTATTATTATTATTTGTCGAACTTGTCACTAGTGTAGTCGTTTCTTTACTGCTATTTTGTGTTTTCAGTCGTTGCTTTTTGTATATTTTGTTTGTTTGTATATGTGGCCACCATTTTCCTTCTTCATTACTGTTGGGACGCCTTTATATTGGAACTCTGTACTTCCGGTTAGAGATCGTAATGTTTCCGATCCTTAATTCTAAACAACTATTTACCCACTTCCTGTCAAACACAATCAAACTCTATTCACTGAACTTATTTATATATTTATGTCTTCATATAATCATTTATTTATTGTTTACCTCCGTTCTGAAAATATAAGCGGTAGCTTTCAACAGAATTACGTGTGCGTGTCTATATATATGCAGGTATATGGTGTGTGACCTCAAAGACGATTATATGAAATATATATGTACACATATCTATACATATATATGTTAATATGCATATTATATATATATATATATATATATATTATATATGCATATGAACATATATATGTATAGATATGTGTGTATGTATGCATGTATATATATATATATATATATATATATTTATGTGTGTATGTATGCATGTATATATATATAGAGAGAGTGAGAGAGAGAGATTTACTTACATATACACACACATATACTTGCATATATATATGTATGTATCTATGCATATATATATACACATACGTATACTCATATTTATAATAGATATAAACCTTTTTACATGAATACGTTTATATCTCTGTGTGCGTGAGCTTGTATATGTATATTTATATATACTTATATATATATATATATATATATATATATATATATATATATATATATATATCTATATATATATATATATATATATATATATATATATATATATATATAGATATATATATATATATACTATATAATTAGGTGTTTTCAGCAAAGATTTGCTTCATCACATACCGAAGTTTAGAAATAGCAGTAAAAAAACCTTAGCTATTCCTTCTACTGCCGAATTCTACTTGGTGAAATACTGATTACTTCTTAATTAATTAATTTTACCTTTGTTATTATATATATATATATAATATATATATATATATTATATATATATATATATACTTATTTCTATACATATTTTATACTATATATATACGTTTGTGTACATAGTTTACATTTTGATAAAGGAATTTTTGTAATGATCTTTTTCCATATTCCAAGGATTTGAGTTGTGACAACTTATTGACTCAAAATTCGTTAAGGTAAATCGAAGATTAAAGAATTTTCTTCTGTAGCTCAGTAAGATAGTGGAATGTTTAGTAGAAAGTTTCCGATGCCAGGATTTGAACTCATACCAGAGCAATCACTAGAAGATTTATGTTTCTGATGACAGTTGATAGTGTGGACTATGTCTCAATATTGTCTCACTAAACGACACAGATACAGGTTAGAGTGAGCCATGCCACAATGTGGTACCCACTTACAGCTAGGTGCACTGAGCTGTAGTTAAGTGTCATAATCATAGACATACTACAATGAATTTAAGCAGAGGGTGGTTCTTATTTACAGCTAGGTAGACTGTACTTTTGATTGGTCATTGACATATTACAGGGAACTGTATCATATCCAACAATAGTCACAACAACAACAACAACAACAACAACAACAACAACCACACCTGCAGTAACAACAGCAACAGAAGCAAGAACAACAACAATAACCGCAACAATTGTATTTAACAAAATGTTTGACTGAAGTAGTCTTTTACTCTTCTACGTGTTTCAGTCATTTGACTGCGGCCATGCTGGATCACCGAAAGCTTATAATGTAACATTAAAATATCGACGAATCTCTGTTGATTGTTGTTGTTGTCGATAATGGTGATGATGATGATGATGATGATGATGATGATGATGATGATGATGATGATGATGATGATGACGACGACGACAACGACGATGATGATGATGATGATGATATTGCTTAAGCTACCGCTTAGTCAGGAAGGAAAGTTCTCTTTACCCTTTAGAAGTTCAACCCCCTCCCCCGAGACTAGTGGGAAAAAAGTGAGTGAAGAATCCTTAAATTGGCAAGTTGGCGCTAGTGTTTGCAATAGAATGGACTCTGTTGAAGGCATTCCAAGACCAAGTGGCATGAAACCAGGTAAAGGATAAAGTCTGCCAGCCAGGGAGGGCATGACTGGATTTAAAATCAGAACACAACGAACACGAATAAACACTACAAGGTATCATGTCGGATGTTCTAACAAATCCCACCAATCCATCATTCAGAACCGGCACTTTATTTATCGACCCCCACCCGCTCTACCGAGGATGAAAGGTAAAGCACCAGCAGGTTTTGAACTCAGACAGCAGCGAACCAGGCCAAATATCGATCGGCGTTTGGTCCTTTCAGTCAAACAATTTGGCTAAATTAATCGATTCTAATAACCTTTCTACTATAGGCAGAGGGGGAGGGGTATCGGGAGCATGTCGATTCGATCGACCTCAGTATGCAACTGGTACTTATTTCATTGACTCTGAAAGGATGAAAAACAAAGTCGACTTCAGCAGTATTTGAACTCAAAACGTAACGACGGGATAAAAATCGCTGAGCATTTTGTTCGACGCAGAAACGATTATTCTAGGCTCTAATAATGAATAAGGAATGGCGAGAGTTATAGGATTGCATTTCTGAGTTTCAGCTGTCGGAATATTAAACAATAGGAGTGTAGGCATAGGAGTGGCTGTGTGGTAAGTAGCTTGCTTACCAACTACATGGTTCCCGGTTCAGTCCCACTGCGTGGAACCTTGGGCAAGTGTCTTCTACTATAGCTTCGGGCCGACCAAAGCCTTGTGAGTGGATTTGGTAGACAAAAACTGAAAGAAGCCCGTCGTATATATGTATATATATTTATATGTGTGTGTGTGTGTTTGTGTGTCTGTGTTTGTCCCCCCACCATCGCTTGACAACCGATGCTGGTGTGTTTACATCCCCGTAACTTAGCGGTTCGGCAAAAGAGATCGATATAAAAAGTACTAGGTTTACAAAGAATAAGTCCTGGGGTCGATTTGCTCGACTAAAGGCGGTGCTCCAGCATGGCCGCAATCAAATGACTGAAACAAGTAAAAGAGTAAAAGAGTAAATTTTGAAGAATATTTAAAAGAGGTGGAAGGACAAAACTTAATTGTTGTGCGGCACCTGGGGGAAATTCATATAAGGTTATGAGAGGAGAGGGGGCACGTGAGTTGGAAG